>NC_057812.1:268361668-268661668 GCF_018294505.1 Triticum aestivum
GTGTGGTGGGTTGTTGGGGGCGGGGGTGGTGGCGTATATAAGGGCGGGGGGGCTTGGAGGAGGGGGCAAGACGCGGCAGCGGAGAGGAGTCCGGCTCGGACTCCTAGTCCGAGTCGGCGGCGGCGGCCCTCGCGGGGAAGGCGGCGGCGGCGGCCTGGCGCGGCTGGGCCTTAGGCCCAGTTAGCGCGGGAACCTCTTTTTTTTAAATAATAATTTCGCCGACCGAAATAAATCCTAAATAAATAAATAAAAATCTAAAAATGCCAAAATGAATTTTCACCGTCTAAATAAAATATTTAGAACGAGATGAACATTTTCTTGGCCCTAAAATGCAATTTTGGAAAAAGTGCAAGTTTTCTAATGCAAACAAAATTGCAATAAAATCCAAATAAAACAGTTATTTGGTTTTAATATTTTTCCTCCAATATTTCATTTATCTTGGAGAAGTCATATTATCTCCTCTCATATATTTTAGTGTGAAATATTTTTGGAGAGAAAATAATTAAAACCAAAAATCCTCGTTTTCAAGATTTGATAGAGATCAAATTTGAAAACCGGGAAATCCCCAACTCTCTCCGAGGGTCCTTGAGTTGCTTAGGATTTCGAGGATCGTGAGACGAAATGCGAATAAAATATGATATGCATGGATGACTATGTATAACATTCGAAATTGAAAATTTGGGATGTTACAGAAAAGAACTTGCATGACATCTTTTTTCCTATCCTCATGTGGCAGCGGGTCCTATTGGAAACTAAGGGATATTAAGGCCTCCTTTTAATAGAGTACTAGACCAAAGAATTAACACATAGTGAATACATGAACTCCTCAAACTACGGTCATCACCGGTAAGTATCCCGATTATTGTCACTTCGAGTTTAATGGATCATAACACATAATAGGTGACTATAGACTTGCAAGATAGGATCAAGAACTCACATATGCTCATGAAAACATAATAGGTTCAGATCTGAAATCATGACACTCGGGCCCTAGTGACAAGCATTAAGCATAGCGAAGTCATAGCAACATCAATCTCAGAACACAGTGGATACTAGGGATCAAACCCTAACAAAACTAACTCGATTACATGATACATCTCATCCAACCCATCACCGTCCAGCAAGCCTACGATGGAATTACTCACGCACGGCCGTGAGCATCATGAAATTGGTGATGGAGGAAGGTTGATGATGACGATGGCGACAGATTCCCCTCTTCGGAGCCCCGAACGAACTCCAGATCAGCCCTCCCGAGAGAGTTTAGGGCTTGGCGGCGGCTCCGTATCGTAAAACGTGATGAATCCTTCTCTCTGATTTTTTCTCCCTGAACACGAATATATGGAGTCAATATGGACATCAGTGGAGCATCAGGGGCCCACGAGGCAGGGGGCGCGCCCAGGGGGAGGCACGCCCCCACCCTCGTGGACAAGGTGTGGGCCCCCTGACATGGATTCTTCTACTAGTATTTTTAATATATTCCAAAAATAATCTCCGTTGATTTTCAGGTCATTACGAGAAGTTTTATTTCTGTAGAAAAATAACACCATGGAAATTCTGTTGAAAACAGCGTCAGTCTGGGTTAGTTCCATTCAAATCATGCAAGTTAGAGTCCAAAACAAGGGCAAAAGTGTTTGGAAATGTAGATAGGACGGAGACGTATCAGGCAGCGGTGACGTTGTTGGGCGAGCGGCTCCTGACATCCTGGTAGTCCGGCGTCTCCTCCTAGAGTCATGCCGTCTGGGGACGGCAAGTCGCCGACGAGGCGGGCGGCTGGGGGCGAGTAGAGATCGAAAGCGCAACAGAATATAGGGGAATCGGGGCCTGGGCCGACCCAGAATCCCAGGGTGGGCCACGGCCCACCGTGGGCACCCTGTAGACACACACTCGAGTGGCGTACATTCATTTTCAGAACTAAATTAGGAACATTTAGCTGACCAATTAAATGACTCTGTTTTAATAATATCAGATTCGTATTTGAACAACTAAGCTTGTTTAGCTTGATGGGTGGAGTAGTGCTACTATGACACGAAGCACGTATGCTGATCGTATAGTGATCATAAAAGGGGGAAACCCTAAGCATTTTTTGAGCAAAAGAGGGTTTTCCCTTTGATTTCTATTAATGAAACCACCACGAAACCAACATGATCAATTAAACCCTATTATGACCGTGACATGGCATATTTACAGCTGCAAACTGCATAAATTCTATTTAGCATCCATTGTTTGCTTCAAACTAAGAACTAAATTCTAAGAGCTAAAAAAAGTACAGTAACCAAGTTACGATCTATTTTCTGATTGAGATCAAAAGGTTGAGCAGATATGAAGTACCACCTCTCTTGCGGCACTGTGTAGGCATTGGGGGTGCGATGGCTGTCAGTGGCGTTGAAGCAGATCTACGATAGTACACGAGTGCATCGGGGGATAAGTCCCGTTGCGGTGGACGATAAGGTCGTGTGAGCGGCCCCGACAAAGAGGACGATGGCGTCGATGAAGCGAGAGAACGCGATGCAAGGCTCCTGGTCCGACATCGTCAATGAGAAACATCCATCTCTAGCAGTGGACGACACGGTCTTGGTACGCGCTCCTGCATGGTGGAGGACAATGGCGATGGATGGGGTGGAGGACGGCGGTGATGGATTGGGTGGCGGACAGAGGGGGCTGGTGTGGGGATGGTGTTCTAGCGCGGACGGTGTATGAATGGGAAAATGGAGGGAGAGGTACGGGGAACCATGTTTTTGGGACGCGCCTGTCTGAAATGTGGGAAAGTTACGAACTTAGCCCTCGCTTAAAATTTGGATGTCTTATCGGTTGGGGATAGGACGGTAATCTCGCATCTCCCCAATATTTGCCCAGCGTGATTTCGGGCGAGGAGATGGTGTTTTGGCTCCCACGGTGTATGAACGGGGCTGGCAGGTAAGGCGGTTGTGTCACGTTTGAGTGAAGTTACAAACCTGCCCCTATTGAAAATATTTTCCTACATCGATTTCGGCCAAGTCAAGTTTGTTTTGCCGCCTGCCGTGTATGAATGGGGAAATGGAGGGAGAGATAGAGGTCTTTCGGACGAGCTTGAATCAAATGTGTTTTGCCGCCCATGTTTGGCGCCCACCTGTCGGAAAGGTCTCAGAGATGGTCGTGTCACATCGAATTGAAGTTACTAACCTACCCTTATTGAGAGTAGTGGAAATCGAGCCGATGGATTGTTTGTGTAAGGGGTAGACAGTAATTTCCATCTCCCAAACACTGGCTTCGGGAAGAGATGCGGGAGGGGACATTTTGCTGCTTCTTTCGAATTTTGGGACAATAAGCATCCACGTTAACCCTGGCAACTAAATTCAAATCCATTTGTATTCCTATATGAATCTTTATAAATCATTCTATGTGTTTTTATATATCTTCAAAAGCATGACAAAGATGTATTCCACTGTCATATATGAATATGATTTACAAATGCTGATACTCGAATTCAAAAGCTAGAATCCAGTTTAAGGTGAATTGGAATATTTGAAACCACTTTATGTCCAACTCAAGTGTCACACACAACATAATGTGTACTCCCATTTAGATATGTACACAAGCGATGTATCAAGATTCAAATACCGAGTCAATCAACCAATAATGTACAAAACTAACAGACATATAAACACTTATAGAGTATATGGATCAATAATATCAACTAACATGCATAAGCCATGCCGCTGTACTTTTTTGCTAGAAGAGCATCCTTTTTTTAGCAAAGCTAGTACACCATCTTGGCCCTTTCAGATGCGTGCCACTTAAGGACCATCTATACTACTATTATTGCTGAATAGACATTCAACCCAATTGGCATATTTGTAGGTATGGCATAGCAATCAAAATGAAATGTCTCAGAGTCTTATCAATTAATAGAGACTTGTGCTAAAAAACTTACAAACCAAAAACAATTATTACATGATCTCTAAAACAAATGGTTTGATCGATTACATGAACAAACAACACAAAGGTTATTCAATGATGGAAAGAACATTTCACCTATGATTTACCAAGTGGGAATTTAATTTCCTTTTTTCCTTCAGGACCTTAACAATGCAGTCAGTCTCAGCTTGCTTCGTTTTGAAATCCACCAAATATTTAATGGTTGTCTTGAGTACTGCTTGTGATTGTGTTGTTTGCTTCCTCAACACGTCAACTTCATCTCTAAGTGCAGAAGCAGAATCTCTTGATACCAATAGTTTAGCCTCTAGAGCATCAGTAGTTAGCAATTCATGATGCACGACTAGGCCGGTGCCACTCCTGTGGGATGTTACAACGTCCATGGGGACCTCCACTACAAAAAAAGACACATCCATAACATTTTGGGCCGACCGAATTTTTTTCTGTCATGCTTATGACACTCCTATGACAATAATTGTGACAAAATCCGGTATCATCATAGATGTGGTGGGCTCCTACTTCTATGAAAAAAATCATGACAGAAAATGGGCTTTTCGTCTTGGGTGGGCCGGAGACGCAGCTGCATGACATTCTTTGGGCCGTGCATGATGGAAAAATCCATGGTAGAAGCGAGGGCGAGGAAAATATCGGGGAGTTCCCGGTTACGGTGGGTGGCCGGGGCCGAGCGATGCGCGTTTCTCTCATACAGGTACGCGCATGTGAGAGCGAGGCGTTGGGCTCTAATTGGACCCGAGCGAGGCGTTTGCCTACTGAACCTGAGCGATTGCACTACAGGCTACGCGTTATTGAACCCAAGCGATCGATCGATGACTGTTAACCGAACCCGATCGAGCGATTCCTTTGCTACTGCTGCTAACTGAAGCCTATCGATGCTGCCTCTGGATGAATAGTGAGTGTTATTGGGGGCTTTGGATGAACAGTTCCCGGTAGGGGGTTGGATGAATAGGACCCCGTGGTAGTAGAGGATGTTCCCGCTGGATGAACAGGACCCTGTGTGTGGAGGGCTGGATGAACAGGACCCTGTGGAGGGATGGTTGAATAGTAGCCGGTGGAGGGCTGGATGAACAGTAGCCCATGGAGGGGTGGTTGAACAGGACCCCATGGAGAGGGCTGGTTGAACAGTAGCCGGTGGAGGAGCGGTGGAGGCTGGATGAACAGGAGCCCGTGGATGAACAGTCACAGGGGCTGGAGGAGGTCGACGGTGGAGATGAATAGTATCTCGTGGAGTCCCTTTTTCGATATGCCACACCCCTCCCAATGAACAGGACCCCCGTTTCGACCGTACCGCTCCAACACAAGTCTGTTTCCTCTGTTTTGTGGCACGCCACACCCCCGATCAACAGGACCCTGTTTCGACCGTAGGAGGTCCAAGTGAAGTCTGTTTCCTTCGTTTTGCGATGCACCATACCCCTCCCGATGAACATGATCCCGTTTCGACCGTGGCCGGTCGAACACAACGCCATTTCCTTCGTTTTGCGGTACGCCAGGCCTCGTTTCCATCGGTTGTTTCGTCCAAGCTAGCTGGCTCCCGATGAACACCACGTATTCTGTTGCCTCCCGATGAACACGACGCATTCCATTGCCTCCGCATGAACACGACGACGACGCAGTTTCTCCGTTCCAACCCAAACATGTACACGAGCTCTGGCCGTACGTATGCGCGAGTAGTTGTTCGAGACCCCGCCCGTATGGATGTACGTGGCTGTATTTACCTTCTTGCACCCTGGCCGCTGTACATACGTGTACATGATATGTGCGTGCCTCTACTACGACACATGCACGCCTCTACTACGACACGTGCCCTTCCTTACACGGCCATGGTTCATCGCTGCAGCCTGTAGACAGACCGATCGTATGTACGTACATGTTCGCGACCAGAATGACAATGTTATGTACGCTTCGACCAGGTGGGTCCTGACTGTCAGGCACTTCCTTCCATGCGAAGATGTAGCTGGTGGGTCCTAGCAATCAGGGGGGCCTTTTTTTGCGAAATACAGTGGCCCGTTCGGTGGGTCCCTGCTGTCAGGTGGAGGAATAATTATTTTGCGCGTAATAAGGAGGCACTTCCTTGCTGCTGCCATGGACCCAGCTGTCAACCTCTCCATGTATAGTACTCTTCCGATGGAAGTTGTTCCTTGACCACATTGACCACGCCGTGCCGAGAGCACCGGGGCGGTGGACGAAGGCGAGGCCTAGGAAGGGGACGATGCAGAGCCGGGAAGACGCGGCAGTGGATGCCCACGCGGAGGGGAGTATGTAGGTTGACTGCTTCAGCTACTGTGTGAGGCTGCCGTCGCCGGAGAATAACAGGAGGTGTGGGTGAGTATAGAGGGATGGCATGGCCTGCAGTGGCAGCACAGCCGGACACGGGAGGCAGGAGCAGGCGGCACGGCCGACGCATGTTTGGGCAGCTGGAGCAAGAAGACCAGAGGTTGAAGAAGCACTACGACCGTTGGATGGACATCATACGGTCACTAGAGCTAGAAACATTCATATTGACTAAGTTGACAAAGCCCTCCGTCCCCGTCATCTTAGTAGGCCCACAAGTCAGCCTCCCACTATGGTGGGTCCCAGCTAGCAGGGGGTGTATTCATTTTTTTGTGCGTAATAAGGAGGCACTTCCTTGAGTGCGAAGATATAGCTGGTGGGTCCGACCTGTCAGCGGGGGGAACTTTTTGTTCACGAAATATAGAGGCCCTTCCGGTGGGTCCCAGCTGTCAGGTGGAGGAATCATTATTTTGCATGTAATAAGGAGGCATTTCCTTGCGTGCGGCCGTGGACCCAGCTATTAGCCTCTCCATGTATAGTCCACTTCCGATGCATGTCGTTCGTTGACCATGTTGACCACGCCGCGCCGAGAGCACCAGGGCGGTGGATGACGATGAGGCCTTGGAAGGGAACGACACGGAGCCAGGGAAGACTCAGCAGTTGTTTCCCACATAGAGGGGAGTACGAGGGTTTATTGGTTCATCTGCCGTCGCCAGAGAATAACAACAGGTGTGGGTGAGTAGAGGGATGGCTAGGCCAACAATGGGAGTATGGTGGGGTGGTGAGACCTGATGACCCACAAGTATAGGGGATATATCGTAGTCCTTTCGATAAGTAAGAGTGTCGAACCCAACGAGGAGCAGAAGGAAATGATAAGCAGTTTTCAGCAAGGTATTCTCTGCAAGCACTGAAATTATCGGTAACAGATAGTTTTGTGATAAGGTAATTTGTAACGGATAACAAATAGTAAAAGTAAATAAGGTGCAGCAAGATGGCCCAATCCTTTTTGTAGCAAAGGACAAGCCTGGACAAACTCTTATATAAAGGAAAGCGCTCCCGAGGACACATGGGAATTATCGTCAAGCTAGTTTTCATCACGCTCATATGATTCGTGTTCGGTACTTTGATAGTTTGATATGTGGGTGGACCGGTGCTTGGGTACTGCCCTTCCTTGGACACGCATCCCACTTATGATTAACCCCTATTGCAAGCATCCGGAACTACAAAAGAAGTATTACGGTAAACCTAACCATAGCATGAAACATATGGATCCAAATCAGCCCCTTACGAAGCAACTCATAAACTAGGGTTTAAGCTTCTGTCACTCTAGCAACCCATCATCTACTTATTACTTCACAATGCCTTCCTCTAGGCCCAAACAATGGTGAAGTGTCATGTAGTCGACGTTCACATAACACCACTAGAGGAAAGACAACATACATCTCATCAAAATATCGAACGAATACCAAATTCACATGACTACTTATAGCAAGACTTCTCCCATGTCCTCGGGAACAAACGGAACTACTCACAAAGCATATTCATGTTCATAATCAGAGGGGTATTAATATGCATAAAGGATCTGAACATATGATCTTCCACCGAATAAACCAACTAGCATCAACTACAAGGAGTAATCAACACTACTAGCAACCCATAGGTACCAATCTGAGGCTTTGGGGCAAAGATTGGATACAAGAGATGAACTAGGGTTTGAGATGAGATGGTGCTGGTGAAGATGTTGATGGATATTGACCCCCTCCCGATGAGAGGATCAATGGTGATGACAGTGGTGATGATTTCCCCCTCCCGGAGGGAAGTTTCCCCGGCAGAACAGCTCCCCCGGAGCCCTAGATTGGTTCCGCCAAGGTTCCGCCTCGTGGTGGCGGAGTTTCTTCCCGAAAGCTTGCTTATGATTTTTTCCTCGATGAAAGACTCCATATAGCCAAAGATGGGCATCAGAGGGCTGCCAGGGGGCCCACGAGGCAGGGGGTGCGCCCCCACCCTCGTGGATGGTGGGTGGCCGCCCTCTGTTACTTATTTCGCCCAATATTTTTTATATATTCTGAAACGTGCTCCCGTGAAGTTTCAGGACTTTTGGAGATGTGCAGAATAGGTCTCTAATATTTGCTCCTTTTCCAGCCTAGAATTCCAGCTGTCGGCATTCCCCCTCTTCATGTAAACCTTGTAAAATAAGGGAGAATAGGCATAAGTATTGTGACATAAGGTGTAATAATAGCCCATAATGCAATAAATATCGATATGAAAGCATGATGCAAAATGGACGTATCAACTCCCCCAAGCTTAGACCTTGCTTGTCCTCAAGCGAAGGCCGAAATCGAAAAATATGTCCACGTGTTTAGAGACAGAGGTGTCGATAAAATAAAATACGGACATGAGGCCATCATGATCATTCTTAGAACAACAACATATATATATATATATATATTGTCATATGATCTCTTATGCTAAAGTAACAATTCATTCATAGTTTCAAGTATGAATCACAAACTTCATTGAAAACTAACAAACTATAATCTCAGTCATTGAAGCAATTGCGATTTATCATAACATCAGAAAGAGTCAATGTAAGAGCTTTTCAGCAATTCCACATACTCAACTATCATTTAGTCTTTCACAATTGCTAACACTCACACGATATTTATGGTTATGGAGTTTTAATCAGACAGAGAAAGATAGGGGCTTATAGTTTTGCCTCCCAACCTTTTACCTTAACGGTAATGTCAACAATAATAGTTCATGAAAACTCACATCCAATTAGCCATACTAGCAAATATGCCCATGTGTTGCAACGTGAGAAAGTCGCATGCTCCTAGCACATTAAGGATGGCTCAGGACCCCTCCATCGGTCCACATTATCTATTCCAACATAGTGTCTCACCTATGTTGTCACTTATGCTCCTTCTCCCATTCACCGACCAGGGCCGTGGTGTCCTTCTGATCGCAATGCGTCCAAACATGATCAATCCCAATATGATGATTTCAGCAACCATGCACACACACACACACACACACACACACACACACACACACACCTGTCACTGAACCACCCAATTGCAAGTGAATGTCTAATAATTTTCAAATTAATATAGTGACCAACATGTTTCCCGAGCTAGGGCCTACACCTAGTCCATCCAACATCCCACATACGCCGGCTCATTTTTAAATTGTGTATTTGTTTTCTAAAATGCATCAACGTTGTTTTTTCAAACGTAAACACTTTTTAAATCACATGATCTTTTAAGAGCATAAATAGTTTTAAAATTATAATATATGTTTAAGCACATGGACACTTTTAGAACTACATGATTTTTTTCTAAAACAACTGTGAACATTTTTCAATTATATGAATATTACTTTAATACATGAACACTTTTCTTGGGACTACATAAAAACATGAATAGTTTAAAAATATAGCAACATCTTTTAAAAGGAAATAAAGAATTAGAACTTGTGAGCAAATTTTTTGACCCGTATTCATTTGATTTTTTTCTTAATATGATGACGCGCTGAATATAACACCTTATTTATATCGCCCGTTCCACCATAGAGATCCCACCAGCGTGTCATTTGGCCCATAATTATGATCGTTCCTTTTGAAACTTTTTCCGTCTGAGATCCTTCTATTAATTTCCTTATTTAAAATACACTCGAAATCTTGTTTACAATTGTGTTATTATACGTCCCTTCCGCACTCGCAATGTTAATATGGTGCATAATTGTGATGGTACCTTTTAATTCCTTTTCTTCTAAGTTTATTCCTTCTTTTTATTTCTTTCCTTCTTCAATTTATGTATACCCAAATCCTGCTTACAAAGGTGCCTACAATTAGGCGTTTCCACATCCGGCCTCAATTTCCTTCTTCAATTTATAGTGAACACCGCTGCTACCAGCCTCTGATTATGGTGAGTCCCAATAAATGATGGTCCACCTTGATAATCATGCAATTAAGTGCCCAATCGGTTAATAATTTGTTCTGACCCGTCCTCTTTTACTTTGATGGTGCAACTGTCCCTCCTTTACATTAATATAATGTCCCAATTAATTCCTCCTTTACAATGGAGGATGCAATCCCTCGTTTGATTATGTGATTAATGCCCAATAGCTTAATTTCTTCCGCATTATAACGATTCTTCATGTCCTTAATTTCCTAGGCATCACATTTATATTTCATGTAATTGTTGAAGGTATATAAATTGATTGAATTCGATGTATGGGATCGAAGTGACACAATTTTAATTGCGAATAGTTGTGCACCTTCTGTCTTTCATAATAGTACTATAAAGAAAGCCCACATTTAAATTCACAAATAGATTGTGGTTTAGTTGGCTACCGCAGCTGTACTATTTTGCTAGAAGTCTTGGGATCGATCCCCATACATATCTGTTAGTTTTTATATATACCGTGAACGAAAAATCATGTGAGATACGTGGGCCTAGGCCCATTACATATTGTGAGCCAAAAAATGTGTGATATACGTGGGCCGAGGCCCATTGCTGCGATGGTGCAAACCATTTTTAAAATTATTCGCCAAAAATAGTACCACCTCGGATACAACAAAACTCAAAAAAATTAAAATTAATAATATAGGCGAACGGATGAAAAAATTGGAGAAACGCACCTTGCTTTATTAGTAGGTATAGATATATCAGGATCTTTCCAACACATTGTGCTTGCCAAAAAATAAAATGTAAAAAGGAAAGGTGAAGATCACCATGACTCTTGTATGAAGTATAAGACAAGAATAAAAGATAGGCCCTTCGCAGAGGGAAGCAGAGGTTGTCATGTGCTTTTATGGTTGGATGCACAAAATCTTAATGCGAAAAAACTTCACTTTATATTGCCACTTGTGATATGGACCTTTATTATGCAGTCTGTCGCTTTTATTTCTTCCACATCACAACATCGTATAAAGGTTATTTTCTCCACACTAATAAATCACACATCTTGAAGGATCTTACTCAATCCATAGGTAGATATGGTGGACTCTCATGGCAAAACTGGGTTTAAGGATATTTGGAAGCACATGTAGTATTTCTACTTGGTGCAAAGAATTTGGCTAGCATGAGAGGGAAAGGCAAGCTCAACATGTTGGATGATCCATGACAATATAATTTATTTCAGATGTAAGAAAGCATAAGCCATTACGTTGTCTTCCTTGTCCAACATCAACTCTTTAGCATGTCATATTTTAATGAGTGCCCACAATCATAAAAGATGTCCAAGATAGTATATTTATATGTGAAAATCTCTCTTTCTTTATTACTTCCTATTAATTGCAACGATGACCAAAACTATGTTTGTCAACTCTCAACAACTTTTATTCATCATACTCTTCATATGTGAAGTCATTACTCTCCATAAGATCCATATGATATCTTTATTTCTTTTTATTTTTCTCTTTTATTTTATTCCCTCAAGATCATAGCAAGATAATCAAGCCCTTGACTCAACACTAATCTTTATTATATATAGCTCACTGACTTGATTACATAGAAGGATCATAAAGCAAAACTCAAAACTAGATCATACTAAAACTTTATTCTACTAGATCAAGATATTATCCAAAGGATCGAACTAAGAAAACGGTAAAGATAAAAGTGTGATGGTGATACGATACCGGGGCACTCCCTCAAGCTTGGCAGTTGCCAAGGAGAGTGCCCATACCCATGCGTTTATTTCTCCTTCCTCGGAGGTGGTGATGATGGAGTTGTTGATGGCGTGTGCTTCTTCCTTAATTTGCGCTCAAGGATAGAATTTTGCTCCCTTAGGTCACCGATCTCCTGCTCAAGGCTTAATACCTTTTGCATAGTTCCTATTTGTTCTCCTGCAAGAGGCGAAAAGGGATAAACTAGATCTTAGGTTTATTTGCTCTATCGGGGAGGCTTGACTTTTTGAACTCCACATGCATGTCCCCAGGTTGAGGTAATGGGACTTCATCTTCGTTTGAGGTCGTCTCCTCCTTTCCCCTAGGCTCATAGTCTTCTTCGTCCTCCATGGTCCAACCACAATGCTCCAAGTCCCCATAGACCTTATGATCTGCAAGGTAATCAGCCACATAGCTTTCTCCCTCCGAATCTTGGGATGACATATTGCTCTAATCTACAGCAGAAACATCTCGAAACAAAGGTAGAGGATATTTGCGTGATATGGTGGTCAAAACCTTCGGGAGATTATGTAATGAATTTTTACCGACCAAAAGAAGTATCGTGCAAGAAAATAGAGTCTGGAGAGCACACGAGGTGCCCATGAGGCAGGGGGCGCGCCCAGGGGGTAGGGCGCGCCCTCCACCCTCGTGGACGCCTCGTGTCCTTCCTGGACTGCTTCTTATTTTTCTGTTTTCTTAAATATTCCAAAACGGAGAAAATTGCCATTAGAACTGTTCTGGAGTCGGTTTACTTACCGTACCACGTACCTATTCCTTTTCGGAGCCTGAAATGCTTTGGAAAGTGCCCCTTATGTATTCCTCCTGGGTTACGGTTTCAATAACATTAGTTTTAACATTTATGGGATTACCTGAGATATAATGTTTGACTCTTTGACCATTCCCCACCCTCGGTTTTGTGCCTTCGAAGTTGTTGATTTTTATGGCACTGGAACGATAGACCTCCTTGATGACATAAGGACCTTCCCATTTAGAGAGGAGTTTTCCTGCAAAAAAATCTTAAACGAGAGTTGTATAACAATACATAATCACCTGCATTAAGCTCACATTTTTGTATCCTTTTGTCATGCCATCTTTTGAATTTTTCTTTAAATAGTTTGGCATTCTCATAGGCCTGGGTTCTCCATTCATCAAGTGAGCTAATGTCAAAAAGCCTCTTCTCACCGGCAAGTTTGAAATCATAATTGAGCTCTTTAATGGCCCAATATGCCTTATGTTCCAGTTCGAGAGGTAAGTGACATGCTTTTCCATAAACCATCTTGTACGGAGACATACCCATAGGATTTTTGTATGCAGTCTTATATGCCCATAATGCATCATCATGTTTCTTGGACCAATTCTTTCTAGATCTATTAACAGTCTTTTGCAAAATTAATTTAAGCTCTCTATTGCTCAGTTCTATTTGACCACTAGACTATGGATGATATGGAGATGCAATTCTATGATTAACATCATACTTAGCAAGCATTTTACGAAAAGCACCATGAATAAAATGTGAACCACCATCAGTCATTAAGTATCTAGGGACTCCAAACCTCGGAAAATAACTTCTTTAAGCATCTTAATAGAGGTGTTATGATCGGCACTACTAGTTAGAATAGCTTCTACCCACTTAGTAACATAATCAATAACAACTAAAATATGTGTATACCCATTAGAGGAAGGAAACGGTCCCATACAATCAAAGCCCCAAACATTAAATGGTTCAATAACAAGTGAATAATTCATAGGAATTTCTTGACGTCTACTAATATTACCAATTCTTTGACATTCATCACAAGACAAGACAAACTTACGGGCATCTTTGAAGAGAGTAGGCCAATAAAAACCGGATTGCAATACGTTATGTGCAGTTCTATCTCCAGCATGCTGTCCTCCATAAGCCTCAGAGTGACACTTGCGTAGGATCTGTTCCTATTCATGCTCAGGTATACAACATCTAATAACACCATCTACTCCTTCTTTATAAAGATGTGGGTTATCCCAGAAGTAATGTCTTAAATCATAGAAACACTTTTTCTTTTGCCAGTATGTGAAACTAGGTGGTATAAATTTACCAACAATATAATTAGCATACCATGGAGCAGTACGAGAAGCATTTATGATAGCTAGTTGTTCATTAGGAAAACTATCATCAATAGGTAGTGGGTCATCAAGAACATTCTCTAACCTAGACAAGTTGTCTGCAACGGGGTTCTCAGCTCCCTTTCTATCGATAATATGCAAATCAAATTCTTGTAGCAAGAGAACCCATCTAATAAGTCTAGGTTTAGCATCTTTCTTTTCCATAAGATATTTAATAGCAGCATGATCAGTGTGAACAGTTGCTTTAGAATCAACAATATAAGGTCTGAACTTATCATAAGCAAATACAACTGCTAAAAACTCCTTTTCAGTAGTAGCATAATTTCTTTGGGCATTACCTAGAGTTTTACTAGCATATTGGATAATGTTTAATTTCTTATCAACCATGTGTCCTAAAACAGCCCCTACAATATAATCACTAGCATCACACATAATTTCAAAGGGTAAATTCCAATCAGGTGGCTGAACAATAGGTGCAGAAATCAAAGTTTTCTTAAGTATTTCAAATGCTTCTACACAATCATCATCAAAGACAAAAGGAACATCTTTTTGTAAGAGATTAGTCAAAGGCCTAGAAATTTTAGAGAAATCCTTAATGAACCTCCTATAAAAAGTGGCATGACCAAGGAAACTTCTTATACCTTTGATGTCCTTAGGACACGTCATCTTTTCAATAGCATCAACTTTAGCTTTATCAACTTCAATACCTATTTCAGAAATTTTATGCCCCAAGACAATATCTTCATTAACCATAAAGTGGCACTTCTCCCAATTCAAGACAAGATTAGTTTCTTCACATCTCTGCAAAACCTGATCAAGGTTGCTTAAGCAATCATCAAAAGAAGTTCCATAAACGGAGAAATCATCCATGAAAACCTGAACAATCTTTTCACAAAAGTCAGAGAATATAGCAGTCATACATCTTTGAAAGATAGCAGGTGCATTGCATAAACCAAAAGGCATACATCTATAAGCAAAGGTAATGAAAGGGCAAGTAAAAGTTGTCTATTCTTGATCCTCTTTTGACACAGGTATTTAAGAGAAACCAGAATAACCATCTAGAAAGCAAAAAATGTGTATTTTTGGATAATCTTTCTAGCATTTGATCAATAAAAGGTAAAGGGTAATGATCCTTTTTAGTAGCTTTATTTAATTTGCGGAAATCAATTACCATTCTATAACCTGTAACAATTCTTTGTGGGATCAATTCATATTTATCATTAGGAACAACAATAATACCTCCCTTCTTAGGGACACAATGAACATGGCTTACCCACTGAGTATCAGCAACGGGATAAATTATACCTGCCTCCAGAAGCTTGAGTATTTCTTTTCTTACCACTTCTTTCATCTTAGGATTTAACCGTCATTGGTGATCAACAACCGGTTTAGCATCTTTCTCCAATTTTATTTTGTGCTGGCATAAAGTGGTACTAATGCCCTTAAGATCATCAAGAGTATATCCAATAGCAGCACGGTGCTTCTTCAGAGTTTTCAACAATTTCTTTTCTTCATGCTCTGAAAGGTTAGCACTAATAATAACAGGATATATCTTTTTCTCATCAAGATAAGCATATTTAAGAGTATCAGGTAAAGGATTAAGCTCAAACACGGGGTCACCCTTGGGTGGAGGAGGATCCCCTGGAATTTCAACATGCAGTTTGTGTTTCAAAATAGGTCCCTGTTTAAATAATACTTCATCCATTTCCCTTCTTTCATTCATAAACATATCATTTTCATGGTCGAGCAAATATTGTTCTAAAGGATCATTAGGAGGCACGACAATAGAAGCAAGACCAATCATTTCATCTTTACTAGGCAATTCTTAATCATGGGGTTGTCTACGAAATTTAGCAAAATTAAAGTCATGAGACATATCTCCCAAACCAATAGTAACAATATCCTTTTTGCAGTCTATCTTACCATTAACAGTATTCAAGAAGGGCCTACCAAATATAATGGGACAAAAGTCATCTTGTGGGGAACCAAGAACAAGAAAATCAGCAGGATATTTAACTTTCCCACACAAGACTTCAACATCTCTAACAATCCCAACTGGTGAAATAGTGTCTCTATTGGCAAGCTTAATTGTAACATCAATTTCCTCTATCTCAGCAGGTGCAATATCATGCATAATTTCTTTATATAAGGAATGAGGTATTTCACTTGCACTAGCACACATATCACATAAGCCATGATAGCAATGATCTCCTATTTTAACAGAAATGACAGGCATGCCAACAACAGGTCTATGTTTATTTTAGTATCGGGTCTAGCAATTCTAGCAGCTTCATCATAGAAGTAAATAACATGCCCATCAATATTATCGGCCAAGAGATCTTTAACCATAACAACACTAGGTTCAACTTTAATTTTCTCAGAGGGAGTAGGTGTTCTAGTATTACTCTTACGAACCACAGTTGAAGATTTAGCATGATCCTTTATTCTAATAGGGAAAGGTGGTTTCTCAATATAAGTAGTAGGAACAACAGGATCATTATAAATGATAGTCTTTTCTTCAACTTTAATAGGTGCAACTACTTTTACTTGAATGGGAGGATTATATTTAAACTACTTCTCCTTAGGGAGATCAACATGAGTAGCAAAGGATTCACAGAAAGAAGCTACTATCTCAGAGTCAATTCCATATTTAGTGCTAAATTCATGGAAAGCATCGGTACCCATAAAAGATTTAACACAATCAAACTTAGGTGTTATACCTGACTCCTTACCTTCCTCGAGATCCCAATCTTCAGAGTTGCGTTTAATTCTTTCCAATAAATCCCATTTCAATTCAATAGTCTTCATCATAAAAGAGCCAGTACAAGAAGTATCGAGCATGGAGCGATTATCGAGAGAAAGCCGAGCATAAAAATTTTGAATAATAATTTATCTTGAGAGCTCATGATTGGGGCATGAATATAACATTGACTTAAGCCTCCCCCAAGCTTGAGCGATGCTTTCTCCTTCGCAAGGCCCAATATTATATATATAATTACGATGACGATGAACGAGATGGATAGGATAAAACTTCTGATGAAATTCCAATTTCAATCGGTTGTAGTTCCATGATCCCATATCATCACATAGCCTAAACCATGTCAATGCCTTTCCCTTCAAAGATAAAGGGAAGACCTTCCTCTTGATAACATCCTCGAGCATACCTGCAAGCTTAAATAATCCACAAAGATTAGGTGCAAGTCGGGATGTAATGTTCCATCTCCTATAAAAGGATTAGCTAGCAGTATCTCTATCATACCCGAAGGAATTTCAAAGTAGACATTTTTAGTAGGTTTAGTAGGTTGAGGAGCAACTCTTTGCTCTACTGGTTGGGGTGAAGATACTCCGAACAAGCCCCTCAAAGGATTATGTTCCATAGTAACAAGTGACAGTAAATTTCAGCACACTATATAAATTTTTCCTACCAAATTCCACCTACCAAAGGCGCTTCACTCCCCGGCAACGGCGCCAGAAAAGAGTCTTGATGACCCACAAGTATAGGGGATCTATCGTAGTACTTTCTATAAGTAAGAGTGTCGAACCCAACGAGGAGAAGAAGGAAATGATAAGCAGTTTTCAGCAAGGTATTCTCTGCAAGCACTGAAATTATCGGTAAGAGATAGTTTTGTGATAAGGTAATTTGGAACGGATAACAAATAGTAAAAGTAAATAAGATGCAGCAAGATGGCCCAATCCTTTTTGTATCAAAGGACAAGCCTGGACAAACTCTTATATAAAGGAAAGCGCTCTCGAGGACACATGGGAATTATCGTCAAGCTAGTTTTCATCACGCTCATATGATTCACATTCGGTATTTTGATAATTTGATATGTGGGTGGACTGGTGCTTGGGTACTGCCCTTCCTTGGACAAGCATCCTACTTATGATTAACCCCTATTGCAAGCATCTGCAACTACAAAAGAAGTATTAAGGTAAACCTAACCATAGCATGAAACATATAGACCCAAATCAGCCCCTTATGAAGCAACTCATAAACTAGGGTTTAAGCTTCTGTCACTCTAGCAACCCATCATCTACTTATTACTTCCCAATGCCTTCCTCTAGGCCCAAACAATGGTGAAGTGTCATGTAGTCGATGTTCACATAACACTGTCGGATCATGGGTTCCGGCAAAACCCTCGAGGTTCGAACACTCGGGTGCGCGCGAAGGTTTTCTCCCTATCGATCCACGCCCTAGCTTTCTAAGATCTCGCAGACGAACTCGACGAACTTGCAACACAAAGACACAAGATTTATACTGGTTCGGGCCAGCATTGTGGTGTAATACCCTACTCCAGTGTGGTGGTGGTGGATTGCCTCTTGGGCCGATGATGAACATTACAAGGGGAAGAACAGCCTCCTGAGGTGGAGGTGTTCTTGCGCTTGGTGGATGTGTTGCCAAGATGTGGTGGCTCTAATCTGGGGGGAGGTCGATCCTCTAATCTGCCGATCCCCGACTACGGTGGTGGCTAGCCCTATTTGTAGTGGCCCTTGTCCTCTCCCTAAATATTGAGCAGGAAGGGATCCAACAATGGCCATTTTGAAAGGGGACAACTAGTACATCTTATCCTGACAAAAGTAGTCTTCGCTTGCGAAAGGCTCTGGTGGTGACGCTGTCTTTGAATCCACGGTGACCTCTGTCTTGCCGTCCTTCTGGTCTTGGTCTCGTTGCACCAATATAGAAACCTTTCCTTGATGCCTCGGTACTTCGCGCCTGCGCTTGCCCCCTTGGCACCAAAGAGGAAACAAGGACACTGCGCACGCTAGCGCCCGCCTGGCGCCCACCTAGTCTCGATCGTCACGACTCACGTCACGAGGACCTCGCGAGGTCTATCTGGCCCTGAACTCTCCGCCCCTCACGAGCCAGCCTGGTGAGGCCGCTCCTAAGGAGGTCCCGCATCGTCCGCCTCATGAGGCTTGGCCTCTCGCGAGGGTCTTGAGTACCTTGTTGATGAAGATGGGCCGTACAGGCTTGCCGGCAAAGCCACGCCGTGGCCCTTAGGCAGGCAAGTCTGGGGACCCCCGTTCGCAGGACGCCGACAGTAGCCCCCGGGCCCAAGGCGTGCTCGGGCTTGGCTTCGAGGCGAAGCCAAAGGTCAAGCGCAGAGCGCCGCGGGCCCCAAAAGCCCGCGGACTCGGTTGGCGCGTGGCGCTTGATTGGACGTGGGCGTCTCTGCTTCCCCATGCTGCCTCGGCAACTGCCCAACTTGACAAGTCCCTGCGACATGCAAGGAAAACCATCATTACCTGTGATCATGGGGGGCGCTGGTTGGCTTTATCCTGCTATAAATGAGGAAGGGGGCGGGAGCCCCCGTCCCCCACTTCTTCCCATTCCACTTGCTTCTTCCTCCTCTGCTCCACCATCGACTCCAATGGCGCCATCGAAGAGGTTCTCCGCCACGGAGAAGGGAAAGGCCCCTTGCGAGGGGACCGGCTCCCTGGCGCCCAAGCGGGGGCGTGGCCGTCCCCGCAAGCACACCGCGACTTCCGCCATGGCCCCCCGCTCCCGGGGTGGTGCTGTCGCGTGTGGTGGGGGTCGCTTTGGCCGTGGCATCCCCGTCAATGAGGTGGTACGTGTCGTGGTTGCGCGGCCCCCCAGGCCACGCTTCCACTCGGCAGAGGTGCTGCCGGAGTTCGTTGTCTGGTCGGAGGATCCGGCCGGCAACTGGCATCAGCTTCCGCGCTTCTTCGTCGACGAGCTATCGGCCTCTGGTCTAGGCGGGCTCTGGCTCCAGGCGGACGGCTGCTGCAGCAGGGCCTCCTGGGTCGCGGTTGAAATCTCCACCGCGGGCAACATAGCTCTGGCCCGCGGTTGGCAGACGTTCGCCCGCGCGTGCGGCCTTGGCAGGCGGTGCACCTGCCATTTCAAGTATGATGGTGATGCAACCCTCTGCGTGAGGGTGTTTGGGGAAGATGGTCGCCGGGCCGGGTGCTGCCCCGAGACGAACTACGGTGAGGAGGTGCTCAGTCTCGGCGATGGCCGCGACGAGGGCGAGCCCGCCGGCCGCGCTTCGTCCAGCTACGGTGGCTCTTCTCTTGGTGAAAGCTCCAGCAGTGGTGGCTACGACCAGCCGCCACGCCACCATGCTCGATTCGAAGGTGGTAGCAGGTCGTCTCGTCGCCGCGCCTCCGTGAAGCGCGAGGAGGGATCCGGTTAAGCTTGGGACATCGCTGGAGGCATGCCCCCGTGGTTCGCTGCAACGCCGCTTTTGTTTTGTTTCTCTTTTCTTTCCTGCATCAAAATGAAACCTGTATGGGCCTGGAGGGGCATGTATCGAACCGTAATTCCTCAATCATTACGCTATGCTTGTTATTTCCGTGCCGTGTCGTTATTTTGTGCGGGGATAACTTAGCCTGGCGCATTCGGGGCAGCCTCTTCTTCACGAGGCACTTGTTTCCTCGTGCCCGTCTTGGCTTAGTGGTTGCTCAGGGACTGCAAAAAAATTGTTAGGAAGCTCGCTAGGAGACTTATCGTTCACCCGAGCCTTGACCCAGTGCTTCATATCGCGGTACCCGGGGGGCACGGATTAGGAGAGGTGTGCCGGCTTATGGGCTCGAACAAGGGTGCCTCGCAAAAAGACAAGAGGAGGAAGCTCGTGAGGGTATCCGTTCAGCCCCCTCGCGAGGGACGTGGGGGAGAGTACAGGCCGACCGAAGAGGTGAAGGTAGAAATAGAGGCAGAAAGCGATAAAATGGGACCAGCAAGAGACACCAGAAAGCAAATTTCGGACAAAAGAGGGGCAAGTCAACTTCGGAAAGCAAATGAAAAGCCACGTCTGGCACCTAGTCTAGTCTCCGACGTCTTCTCACTAGCGCGGAGCTAAGTGCTACCACTGGGCGTGGGAGGGAGCCCCCGAGGCCCGAGGGCGGCACTCCTGAGACTCCGGGGCATGTACAGCCCCACTCATTATTACGTGAGAGTGTCACGGGCGGTGATTCTTCACAGGCACTAGGCCTTGCTTCACAGGCACTAGGCCTTTCTTCACAGGCACCGGTCCTTGCTTCACAGGCATTGGGCCTTTCTTCACAGGCACCGGGCCTTCTTCATAGGCACTGGGCCTTTCTTCAAGGGTAGAACATCCGTAGGTGTTGAATGTTCCAGGCGTTCTGGACGGGTGCCCCGTCCTACGTCTCCAGGTGCGCGGCGCCAGGCCTGGAGACAGGGACAATCTTGAACGGGCCCTCCCACATGGGCGAGAGCTTATGCAGCCCCTCCCTGGAGAGCACCCGCCTCAGGATGAGGTCACCTACCTCAAGAGTCCTGGAGCGGACGCTGCGACAATGGTAACGCCGGGACACCTGCTGGTATCTTGCCGCCCATAGTGCAGCCTCGCAGCGGTGTTCCTCCCCCATCACGAGGTCCACCCCTCGCGTGGTGTCCTGCTGCATTTCATCAAACGGTAGGACCCATGCGGAGCGATGCTTGACCTCATGAGGGAGGACTGCTTCTGCTCTGTAGACGAGGAAGAATGGGGTTTTGCCCGTCGGCTTAGTGGCGGTGGTGCGGATGGACCACATCACGGACTGGAGCTCGTCATGCCAGCCCCTGCCATAGGCCTCGAGCTTCTTCTTGAAGGTCCTGGTCTTGAGGCCTCTCAAGACCTCCGCGTTGGCGCGTTCAGCCTGGCTATTGCTCCTGGGGTGCGCCACCAAAGCGTAGCAGATCTGCGTTCCAAGGTTAGCACATCATGTTTTGAAGAGGTTACTGGTGAACTGCGAGATGTTGTCGGTGATGATCCTGTTGGGGACCCTGAAACGGCTCACGAGGCCCTTGATGAACTTAACCGCGAAACCAGCTGGGATGGTGCAGACGGCTTCCACTTCCGCCCATTTGGTGAACTTGTCGATGGCGATGTAGAGGTAGCGGTAGCCCCCTGGCGCTCGAGGGAATGGGCCAAAGATATCCAGCCCCCAGACCGCGAACGGCCATGTGAGCGGTATAGTCTGGAGGCCCTGAGCTGGCTGATAGATCTGCTTGGCGTGGAACTGGCAAGCTTCGCAGGACTTCACCAACTCAGTTGCGTCATTGAGCGTCGTGGGCCAGTAGAATCCACTTCGGAACACCTTGCCGACAAGAGCCCGTGACGATGAGTGGTGTCCGCAGTCCCCGCTATGTATGTCAATCAGCAACTCCTTCCCCTGGTCCCTGGAAATGCAACATAGTGAAACATCATTTGGTCGCTTCCTGTACAACTCACCGTCTTGGATGCAGTATGTCGTGGTTTGCCGGGCCACGCGCTCTACGTCCTCTTCCTTCTCCGGTAGCGCCCCTTGCGTCAGATATTCCTTGAATTCCTTGGTCCAACACCCCCCTTGGGGCTCAAGTGCCAAGAGCAAGCGAGCTCCTGAGGTCGGGCTGCAAGCTGGGGCTCCCATGGCAGGCGGTGGTGGGAGCTCCTCCCGAGGCCGTGCCGTTCTTGAAAGTGGTGGCGTCACTGACGACTTGAAGAGCCGCTCCTCAAAGACGCCAGGCTCTTGGGGCTGCCGCTTGGACACCCTCCTGGCGATGTCGTCGGCTTCCTTGTTGGTGCCACGGGGCACATGCTGCATCTCCAGGCCTAGGCAATGCTTTTCTATCTTACGTACCTATGCGAGGTACGCCTCCATGTGCTCGTCCTTTGGCTCATATACTTTGTTGGAGAAGTTGACTAGGAGCTGTGAGTTGCCCCTAACGGTGAGGCGCTTTACCCCTAGAGCTATCGCGACTTTCAAAAGCCAGCTATGAGGCCTTCGTATTGTGCGATGTTGTTGGAGACCTTCTCGCCCTGCTGAAAATAGAGCTGTACAGCGTAGTAGAGCTTGTCTTGCGTGGGCGAGATGAGTACTGCTCCAGCCCCCACGCCCTGGTGCGTGAAGGCACCATCAAAATACATGACCCATCCGTCGAGCGCCTCGCTTCCTGGCGAGGTGGACCGGTCCTCGCCCACTTCAAGTGTCGGGGCATCCATCCATTCCGCCACAAAATCAGCGAGCGCAGCTCCCTTGATGACCTTGGTAGTGCTGAACTCCAACTGGAATGCCTGCAGCTCAATGTTCCACTCAACGACCCTTCCAGCAGAGTTGGGGCTCCTGAGCACCCTCTCCAATGGGTAGGCCAAGACGACCTTGATAGGGTGGCCCTGGAAGTAGTGCCGCAACTTGCGCAAGGCCACTAGGAGCGCGATAGGAGCTTCTGAGGCATGGGATATTGTGCCCTCACGTCCCTCAACACCATGCTGACGAAATACACCGGGTGCTCGACGAGGACCGGCGTGTTGGTGAGGCCCGCGCCTTGTGAAAGCTGGGGTGCCTCCTGAGGTGGCGGGACCCCTGGCGCCTGATCGCTTGCGGGAATCTCTACGGTGTTGCCCTGCCGAGCTTGGTCTTCTGTTGCTGCCTATACGGCTCTTGTTGCACCTTCTTGCCTCATCTTGGCTGGAGGCGTAGCTTGGTGCGGCGCGCTCTTGGCCTGGTGCTCCTCCTGAACCGCCACTAGCACAATGCTGGCGGAGTATGGGGTGGCGGCAAGATAAAGCACTAGAGGCTCGAGAGGCCGTGGCGCCACCATCACTGAGGGGCTGGTCAGGTACCTCTTGAGGTCTTGGAAGGCTCGGTCGGCCTCTGGAGTCCACTCAAACCGTCCCTTCCTCTTCATAGGCTTGAAGAAGGGTAAGGCGCGCTCTCCCAGCTTGGAGATGAAGCGCCTGAATGCAGTCACCTGACCAGCCAGCTTCTGCATTTCCTTGAGGGTCTGCGGTGGGCTCATGCCCTCAATGGCCTTGATCTTCTCCGGGTTCGCCTCGATCGCTCTGTGTGACACGAGGAATCCCAGCAGCTTGCCGGAAGGGACACCGAACACACACTTTTCCAGGTTAAGCCGCAAGTTCACTTGGCGCAGGCTTTCAAAGGTCTCCTCCAGGTCTGGGATCAAGGTTCTCACCTCCCGAGACTTCACCACAATGTCGTCGACGTAGGCCTCCGTGTTCCTCCTGAGCTGCCGCCCCAAAGCATTGTGCATCAGCCGCTGAAAGGTCGCACCCGTGTTGCGCAGTCCGAAAGGCATACATGTGTAGAAGTACACCCCACACGGGATCAGGAAAACTGTCTTCTCTACATCTTCCACCGCCATCTTGATTTGGTGATACCCTGATAACGCATCCAGGAAGCACAGTAGGTCGCACTCGGCGGTGGAGTCGATGATCTGGTCGATGCGCGGGAGATGGAATGGATCTTGAGGGCATGTCTTGTTAAGCTTGGTGAATTCGACGCACATTCGCTCCTTCCCGCCTTTCTTCGGCACCACGACGGGGTTCGCCAGCCATTCGGGGTACCTAACCTCACGAATGGCACCTGCTGCCTCCAACTTGGGGGTCTCTTGGATGATGAAGGTCTGCTTCTCCATGGACTGCCGCCTTGCTCGCTGCTTCACGGGGCGCACATTGGGGCATACCCTTATGTGGTGCTGAATCACCTCTCTCGAGACCCCCACCAGCTGATTGGTCTCCCATGCGAATATATCCTTGTTCGCGCGCAAGAACTTCACCAATGCTTCCTCTTGGCAGGGGTCGAGGCCGGCACCTATGGTGAAGGTGGCTCCTGAGGAGCCATCCTTGTCGACCGGCACCTGCTTGGTTTCTGCCTTGTCTTGAGTGAACAACTCCTTCTTCTTGGTTGGCGCGGCCTCCTTGGCCTCGGGGGCATCGGCGCCGACGGGCTGCGCCGCCGCAGCGGTCCTGAAGGCAAGTTTGAGCACCGTCACAGCCTCCTTGGTGTCCCCCTTGATGGTGAGGACACCTTTGCTTCCAGCATCTTCATGAGGTTGTAGGCTGGATGAGTCACCGCCATGAACTAGGCTAGAGCTGGGTACCCGAGGATGGCGTTGTATGGGAGACCGATGCAGGCGATGCCGAAGTCGACCAGCTCAGTGCGGTAGTTGTCGCGCGTGCCGAAGGTGACGGGAAGGCGGATATGCCCCAGGGAGCGGGCGCCGCCACCTCCAAATCCTGAGAAAGGCTTGCTGAGGCTATGCCGCTCGAGCGGCACATGAAGAAGGCTGAAGGCTTCCACAGAGAGCAAGTTGAGGCCAGCGCCACCGTCGATGAGGATCTTGGTGACGGGCACGTTGCAGATTGTGGGCGTGTAGAGCATCGGGAGCATGCCCGAGCTGGTGGTGGTGATGGGGTGGTCTTCTGAGCTGAAGGTGAGGTTGGCCTCAGGCGCGGCCCAGCCTGGCGGAGCCCCCGGGCGCTTGGAAGCGGCACCAATCTGGCGGAGGAACGGCTTGATGTGGCGGTCTGAAGGTGGCGCCTGTGAGCCACCTAGCAGGGCCGTGACCGCGTGGTGCGTCGGTGCCGTGTAGCGCGCAGTGAAGAGGTCGCGCAGCTCCTCCCAAGACGCCACCGTGGATCTGGGAAGGTTGAGCAGCCAGGCATGCGGCTCGCCGGCGAGGGCCATGGGAAGCCAGTTGGCCATGACCCTGTCATCACCCCCGGCCTTGAGGACGGCCTCCTCATACGCCACCAGGAAAGCTGACGGGTCTGCCACACCGTCATAGCGCGGTGGCATCTCCGGCTTGAACTAGGGTGGCCACCGCACCCGCCGCAGGACGGGGGCCAGGGCTCGGAGCCCTCCGGCACCACCGTCGATGCTGGCCGTCGGAGTCGATGGAAGGGCGCCTGCCATGTGGGCGAAGCGCGGTGGCGACGGAGCACAGATCGACGGAAGAGAAGCTATGGCGCACCCCTACCTGGCGCGCCAAATGTCGGATCATGGGTTCCGGCAAAACCCTCGAGGTTCGAACACTGGGGTGGGTGCGAAGGTTTTCTCCCTATCGATCCACGCCCTAGCTTTCTAAGATTTCACGGACGAACTCGACGAACTTGCAATACAAAGACACAAGATTTATACTGGTTTGGGCCACCGTTGTGGTGTAATACCCTACTCCAGTGTGGTGGTGGTGGATTGCATCTTGGGCTGATGATGAACAGTACAAGGGGAAGAACAGCCTCCTGAGGTGGAGGTGTTCTTGTGCTTGGTGGATGTGTTGCCAAGATGTGGTGGCTCTAATCTGGGGGGGAGGTCGATCCTCTAATCTGCCGATCCCTGAGTACGGTGGTGGCTAGCCCTATTTGTAGTGGCCCTGGTCCTCTCACCAAATAGTGAGCGGGAAGGGATCCGACAATGGCCAATTTGAAAGGGGACAACTAGTACAGCTTATCCTGACAAAAGTAGTCTTCGCTTGCGAAAGGCTCTGGTGGTGACACCGTCTTGGGCTCCATGGTGACCTCCATCTTGCCGTCCTTCTGGTCTTGGTCTCGTTCCACCAATATGGAAACCTTTCCTTGCTGCCTCGGTACTCCGCGCCTGCGCTTGCCCCCTTGGCACCAAAGAGGAAACAAGGACGCTGCGCGCGCTGGCGCCCGCCTAGTCTCGATCGTCACGGCTCATGTTATGAGGACCTCAGGAGGTCTGCCTGGCCTTGAACTCTCCGCCCCTCATGAGCCTGCCTGGCGAGGCCGCTCCTGAGGAGGTCCCGCGTCGTCCACCACGTGAGGCTTGGCCCCTCGCGAGGGTCTTGAGTACCTTGTCGATGAAGATGGGCCGTACAGGCCTGCCGGCAAAGCCACGCCATGGGCTGCAGGCAGGCAAGTCTGGGGACCCCCGCTCCCAGGATGCCGACAAACACCACTAGAGGAAAGACAACATACATCTCATCAAAATATCGAACGAATACCAAATTCACATGACTACTTATAGCAAGACTTCTCCCATGTCCTCGGGAACAAACGGAACTACTCACAAAGCATATTCATGTTCATAATCAAAGGGGTATTAATATGCATAAAGGATCTGAACATGTGATCTTCCACCGAATAAACCAACTAGGATCAACTACAAGGAGTAATCAACACTGCTAGCAACCCACAGGTACCAATCTGAGGCTTTGGGGCAAAGATTGGATACAAGAGATGAACTAGGTTTTGAGATGAGATGGTGCTTGAGGGAGTCCTGGATTAGGGGGTCTCCGGACAACCGGATTATATCCTTTGGCCGGACTGTTGGACTATGAAGATACAAGATTGAAGACTTCGTCTCGTGTCCGGATGGATATCTCCTCCTTTGTAACCGACCTTGTGTAACCCTAACCCTCTCCGGTGTCTATATAAACCGGAGGGTTTTAGTCCGTAGGACAACAACAACTACAACATACAATCATACCATAGGCTAGCTTCTAGGGTTTAGCCTCTCCTATCTCGTGGTAGATCTACTCTTGTACTACCCATATCATCAATATCAATCAAGCAGGACGTAGGGTTTTACCTCCATCAAGAGGGCCTGAACCTGGGTAAAACATTGTGTCCCCTGCCTCCTGTTACCATCCGCCTTAGACGCACAGTTCGGGACCCCCTACCCGAGATCCGCCGGTTTTGACACCGACATTGGTGCTTTCATTGAGAGTTCCTCTATGTTGTTGACATTAGGCTTGATGGCTCCTACTATCATCGATGGCGATGCAGTCCAGGGTGAGACTTTTCTCCCCGTACATATCTTCGTATTCGGCAGCATTGCACTGCGGGCCAATTCGCTTGGCCATATGGAGCAGATTGAAAGTTACGCCCCTGGCCACCAGGTTAGGTTTGGAAGCTTAAACTACACGGCCGATATCCGTGGAGACTTGATCTTTGACGGATTCGAGCCTTTGCCTTGTGTGTCACGCGGTCACGATGAGTACGATTTAGCTCTACCATCGGATAGTGTTCAAGAGATCGCACAGGCAGCCACTCCGACCCTCAATTCGGAGCCAGTTGCACCTTCCGCGGACGGTTGGATGGACCCCGCCGCGGAAGCCTTACCCTTAGCGGCGATTGAGCCGAACATTGACCTTACCTTGCATGAGAGCCGTGTCGTTAAACTGCTGGATCCCTCTCAGCCACGGACTCCGAACCGCCTGCTCCCATTCCTGTCGAATCCGATTGGGCGCCGATCATGGAGTTTACCTCCGCGGATATTTTTCAGCACTCGCCCTTTGGCGACATACTGAACTCATTAAGGTCTCTCTCCTTGTGAGGAGGATCCTGGTCGAACTATGTCCGGCGGGACTGGGATGCGGACGACGAAGAAATTCGAGGCCCACCCACCACCCACTTAGTAGCCACTGTTGATGACTAAACCGACATGCTCGACTTCGACTCAAAGAAATCAACGGTATGGACGACGATGCGGGAGGCTAAGAGGAACCACCGCCCACAGGGCACTGGACAACCACCTCATCATACGATATATACATGGTGGATACACCCAAAGAAGGCAATGGTGACGAGATAGCGGAGGATGACCCCTCCAAGAAGCAACCCAAGCACTGACGTCAGCGACGCCACTCTAAGTCACGCCAAAGCAAAAGTGGTGATACCGGCACAGGAGATAATAATACTCCGATAGTGCCGAAGACAACAACAATACCCTCGAGCAAGATTTAGAGCAGGAGGATGGAGGAGCCAGCCCTCCTGAGAGAGCGGCAGGTGGAGAAGAGGAGGATGATAGTTACATGCCCTCTCCGAAGACGAGGCAAGCCTCGGCGATGACGAATTCGCTGTGCCAGAGGATCCCGTCAAACAAGAGCGCTTCAAACGCCGGCTTATAGCCACGACAAATAGCCTTAAGAAAAAGCAGCAGCGGCTTCAAGCTGATCAGGATCTGCTAGCTGACAGATGGACTGAAGTCCTCGCAGCCGAGGAATATAAACTCGAGTGCCCCTCCAAGAGTTACCCAAAATGCAGGTTGCTACCCCGACTAGAGGAAGAAGCGTATGACGCGGCTGATCGGCCACCATTTGGCCGCGATAGAGAGGCTTTCCAGCCAAAAACTCAGCCCGCACCCCGACGCCATTCAAATAAAAAGGCATGGGGAGATAGGCCAGACCTGCGAGACATATTGGAGGACAAAGCAAAGCATGCAAGATCGATCTACGGATCACGGGGGCGTGCCACTATGCGAGATGATAAACGTCATGCCGGATACAGTAAAAGTAAATCCGGTCGGGCCGAACACAGCGGGCAAGACCCATTCGAGCCGCGTCGCGATATAGCCCAATACAGAGGCGCCGCACACCCCTTATGCTTCACAGACGAAGTAATGGATCATCAAATCCCAGAAGGTTTCAAACCTGTAAATATTGAATCATACGACGGCACAACAGATCCCGCAGTATGGATCGAGGATTTCCTCCTCCACATCCACATGGCACGTGGCGATGACTTACACGCCATCAAATACCTCCCACTAAAGCTCAAGGGACCAGCGCAGCATTGGCTTAACAGCTTGCCAGCAGAGTCCATCAGCTGTTGGGAAGATCTGGAAGCCGCATTCCTCGACAACTTTCAGGGCACTTATGTGCGGCCACCAGATGCCGATTACTTGAGCCACATAATTCAGCAGCCAAAAGAATCGGCCAGGCAATGTCGGATTTCGGGTTCCGGCAGACCCTTGAGGTTCGAACACTGGGGTGCGTGCAGAGATTTCGCCTTCTACCTACCTGCACCCCTCCGCCTCGCTAAGATCTAAGCTATGGAAAGAACAACACAAGAGACACATGGTTTATACTGGTTCGGGCCACCGTTGTGGTGTAATACCCTACTCCAGTGTGTGGTGTGGTGGATTGCCTCTTGGGCTGATGATGATGAGCAATACAAGGAAGAACAGCCTCGCGAGGGTCTGTTCTTGGCTGGGGGGATGAACTGCTAGGAGGAGTTCAGTCGCCCTTCTCTCTCTCTCTCTCATGTGATGCTACTCGATCCGATCCTAGCTAGTTTCTCTCTTGGCTTCTAGATTCTCCCTTCTTGATTGCCCCCTTCTTGATTGCCCCTCTACCCTGGGGGTGGCTAGTCCTATTTATAGGGAAAGGCCCTGGGCCTCTTCCCAAATATTGAGCAGGAAAGGCGCCAACAATTGGCCATTTTGAAGGGGAACATCTGGTACACTTATCCGGACTAAAGTTGGTCCTCGCCTGCCAAAGGCTCTGGTGGTGACGCTGGCTTGGGCTCCACAATGACTTCCTCCCTGCCGTTGGACTGGTCTTGGTCTCGCTGCACAGAAACGGGTGCCTTTGATTGATGCTCTCGCCTGCGCTTGCTCCCTTTGCACCAAAGAGGAAAGGAGGACACTGCGCGGCTGGCGCCCGCCTGGCGCCTTTGGTCGTCATGGCTTGCGTCACGGGCACCTCGTGAGGTACCCCGCCTTGATCTCTCCGCCTCCTCGCGAGCCAGCCTGATGAGGCCGTGCCTGAGGAAGCTCCGTGTCGTCCGCCCCGCGAGGCTTGGCCCCTCACGAGGGTCTTGGGTCTGTGTTGATGAAGATGGGCCGTGCTGGGCCCCCCTTTGAGCCACGCCGCAGGCCGTAGGCAGGAAAGTCTGGGGACCCCCGTTTCCAGAACGTCGACAGTAGCCCCCGGGCCCAAGGCGCGCCCGGACTTGGCCATGCAGGGAGGCGAAAAGGGCAAGAGCGAAGCACCATGGGCCCTAACAGCCTACGGCCTTGGGCGCCGCGTGGCGGTTGATTGGACGTGGGCGTCTCCACTTCCCCATGGCGCCTCGGCAACTGCACGGATTGGACAAGTCCCTGCATGCAAAGCGGGTCATGATTACCTGCGATCATGGAGGTCAGCGGTTGGCCTTCGCCGGCCATAAGTACGGAACGGCGCGCGCCCTTCCAGTCCATCCCTTCTTGCTTCTCCTTCTTCCCGGTCCTTGCTCCGTCTTGCTGCGATGGCTCTGATCCGCCGGTTCTCGGCGGCAAAGAAGGGAAAGGCTCCCCGAGAGGAACCAGGCCCGCTCCCGCCGAAGAAACGGCTCGCCCTCCGCGGCCGGGACGAGGGGGCCCATCAGGTGGTGTTGAGGCCCTGGTGCGAGCGGCCACCGCCGGGGTTCCCGCTTCCCTTGTACGCCTACATCGAGGGCTCTGAAGGAGTCGATGCCAATCACCACGGGCGGCGCCGCCGTCGGCGCCGACGGGTCATGAAGGTGTGGGTCGTCCTCCCTGGGGTCCACACCTAGGGCTCCTCCCGAGAGTTCGTGCTCCACGCCGCCATGCCTTCTCAGTCTTGGATTCGCCTTCCTCCCTTCTTCGCCTCCAACATCCCGCAGGGAGAACTCCTGGAGCTTTGGCTGCAGCATGCCGGCTGCAGCACCCTCGCGACCGAGGCAGAGGTCGCGGTCGTTGCCCCGGGCGAGGTCTTCATGACTCGAGGCTGGAGCGAAATCGCCCGGGTTTGCAAGACAAGAGGCGCCTTCGCGATCCACTTGGAGTACGACGGTGCTTCGGTGATGTTCTTCAAGGTCTTCGATGCGAACGGGCGCCGACTGGAGTGCTGCCCCGGGAGAGGTGGTCGGGACCCTGCTACGGCGAGGTCTGGGCCCGCCGACCGCTCCCTTGGCGGCTGCTCAGGCGGCGGAGGCGGTGGAGGGTCCAGCGACTCCAGCGAGCTCTTCGCGACTCCGGAGACGAGCGACGATAGCTATGAGCCCCCGAGCCGGCGCCGCTCCTGGAGCAGGGTGGGCTCGTCAGGCCGTCACCAACTCTGATCTGGATGGGGTTGGTGTCGGTGCTTGACGGCCCGCTGTTGACGATGGCGTATTTTGCAGGGGCGCGTGTAGTTAACGTCCTTTTAGGATCTGTTCCCTGCAAGGAATCAAAGACGCGTCCCGTGGGGGATTGTAAGGTGCCTGTGATCCTGTTTGTTAATATAACCCTTGTCGTAGAATTGTGCGAGTTGCTCATTCCGTCTTAGCTCAGTTCTCCCTTTCGAACCTCACGAGGGCTTGGTGCTCTGCGCCGACAGGTCCCAGTCCCAAGGAGGCTTCAGCTGTCGCTGGTATGCCAGGTCGCGATGCCGTGGTCAAGGCCAGGAGGTGAGCGACCCGGGGTCCGGTAAGAGCCCCTGAGTCGTGATGCTCAAGAGGTCCCCTTTGGCGCTCAAGCAGCCGTTGTTCGGTGAGAAAGGAGAGCGGCGTCGCTAACACGGGATTGCATTAGGTGCGGGGATGGTGCCACGGTAGCTGGTGCTTCCGGGTGGTGACTTATCTCGAGAATCAGGGACCGCTCTCTGGTGTGTCGCCGGGTCCGTGCATCGGCAGGCGTGAGGTTGCTCGGCGAGGTCCTCGCGTGTCCCTCCCCTCTCGCCTTTGCTCCCCTTTCTGCTCTACGTCCTCGGGTCCCGGCCCTCGAGCGAGTCTCAGCCGTCGCTGGTATGCCAGGTCGCGATGCCGTGGACAAGGCCAGAGGGTGAGGGCTGGAGAGCCAGTAGGAGCCCTGAGTCGCGATGCTCAGGCACCCCCCCTTTAACGTGCAAGCGGTTCGCGCGGATGAGAGTGAAGGAGACACCGCAAGGGCCTCGCCTGACGCAGCTCCTTTAGGAGATCCTGTAGACCCATCATAGAAAGAACGAGGGGTTGCCATGACAATTGACAGTCAGCCGTTGGTTGCTTCCGAGGGGCGATGAGGCACTGAAGGCTTGACGAGGTGGCGCCATGCGGGGCTGCCGCGGCCAGAGCTCAGCCATTCAGGTTTGTCGGCGTTGCAGGGACGGACCCATGCGCAAGCGTCGTGCCGTTTGGGAGCAGCTCCGTCAGTTGGCGTCAGTTGAGCGGGCAACTAGGTCAAACACATTAGCCGCGAAGGAGTGGATTCATTCAAATAGATGCTGGGAAGGCGGACATCACTGGGTCAGGCCCGAGCGACTTGGGGATGATGCAGCCCGTGGGGCGCCCCCAACAAAGTAAGCTAACAACATGAAATAAAAGGGATACATGCCGCAGGGATGGACCCACGCGGCCTGGGAATAATGCAGCCCTGGGGGGCGCTCCCAGCTGGAAATGAAACTTGAAAGATGTCACCTGATGATGTTGAGGACGAAGGAGTGTTGGTGTAGCAGACTCGGTGGGCTGCGGAAGCCGATCCTCACGAGCCCCCAGGCCCAGGGGCCTCGGGAGGCTCCGGAGGCGCTGGTGGCTCCTCGCGGACCATCTCCATCTCCGCCAGGGCTGCGGAACGCCTGGCCTCTTGAGCCTCCATGATGCCCCTCATGAGGCGCTGGTACGTGGCAGCCGCGTTCGGCAAGCCGTAAGGCATGCGAACGTAGCTGTGGGGTGGACCTTCGCAGCGCCCCACTCGCGAGGGCCAGAGGCGCTCCAGAGAGGCGACTCGATTGAGCCCTGGTATGTCGATGCAGACGCGCAGCCCACCATCCTCGCCTGGATGGGGAGCCACAGCTGGTAGGCGGCGGCCGCCTTTCATGACTCTTGACTCCTGTAGCTCCTGAATGGCCTTGCTGACGAACTCCTGAGGGTCTGGCCCTCCTTGCCTTACTCCTTCTTGAGGGAAACGTGCTTCGAAACACGCCTCCATGTGGTGCCCAAGCGCCTCCCTCGTGACCTTAGCCAGGTCGGTGGCCCTCCAGGGGAGAGCCCCCGAGCCCTGCCTGAGGAGGGCGCCGGGCGCGCTTTCCTATGCGATGGAAGGAGGTTCCCCCTGGGCAGGCGCGGGCCCTGAGGGGCCTGCCTCCTGAGGGGCCGGGCCGGACGATGTCTTCTTCTTCTTGGGGGCGGTCTCGGGAAGCCTCCTGCTTCCGCGATCCGGGTCTTCCAGTGATGCGGCCTGAAAGGCTCGTTCCAGGGAACACACCGCGTCCTTCTCTTCACAGGGCACCGTGATGACTCCGCCACTTCCTGGCATCTTGAGGACGTTGTAGCCGTGGTGAGTTACGGCCATGAACTTGGCCAGCGCTGGGTACCCAAGGATGGCGTTGTACGGCAGGCGAATGTGAGCGACGTCGAAGTCGATGAGCTCGGTGCGGTAGTTGTCGCGTGCCCCGAAGGTGACAGGGAGGCGGACCTGCCCAATCGGGACCGTGGAGCCGTCGGTGACTCCGGAGAAAGGCTTGGTTGGCTGAAGCTGGTTGTAGGGCACTTGGAGATTGTTGAATGTTTCCACGGACAGGACGTTGAGCCCTGCCCCGCCATCGATGAGGGTCCTGGTGACCACCACGTTGCTGATGATTGGGGAACAAAGCATCGGGAGGACTCCGGCTGTGGCCGCACACTTGAGCTGATCTGCTGAGCTGAACGTGATGGCGCACGCCGACCACCTGAGAGGGCGCGTGGCTTCGAGCTTGGGGAGGACTGCATTCACTTCGCGGGCGAACTGCTTGAAGATGCGTTGAGAGGCTGGGGCTTGAGCCCCGCCCAGGATGCAGGCGATCGCGCGCGGCTCCTGGAAGCCCCCAGCCCCCTCGTCCTGATGGCGGTCCTCGTTTCTCCTTGGCTGCGGCGGCAGCGGAGGGAGGCCTGCATTGCCTTGCGGGCGATCCTCGCGAGGCTGATCCCTCCAGTCTCCCTCGCGAGGCGGGTCTTGCCAGCGATCCTCGCGAGGTTGATCGCGCCACCCTTGGCGCGGGCAGCGGTCTTCCCAGCGTCCTGCGTTCCTTCCTCCTCCTCGACCGTAGCCCCGGTCACCGTGGTCGGGGCGACGGCCGATCCTTCCTTCTCGCACGGCTCGGAGCTCTTGACATTCGTTGGTGTTGTGGGTGTGGAGGTCGTGGTACACACAGTACCGACTGCCCTTGGAAGATTCGGGCTGATCTCTGCCCCGCTTGGTGTCTGGTTCTGCCGCGAGCACGGCAGCCCCCTTGCGCTTCACATCCTTGGCCTTGGGCTTCTTCTCTTCTGGGTCTGCGGCAGGCAGCTCGAGGAGGGAGAGACGCCCTTCCTCAGCCCTGGCGCACTTGGTTGCCAAGTTGAACAACTCCAAGGAAGTGCACAGGTCTTCATGCATCGCCAGCTCCTCCTTCATCTTGACATCGCGCACGCCGTCGGAGAAGGCTGAGATGATGGCCTCCTCGGTCACCTTGGGAATCTTGAGGCGTGCGTTGTTGAAGCGCTGGATGTACTTCTGCAGGGTCTCTCCGGGTTGTTGCTTGATGCGGCGCATGTCGCTCACGGCGGGTGGCCGGTCGCGAGTACCTTGGAAGTTGGCGATGAAGCGGGTGCGCATCTCGTCCCAGGAGGAGATCGTGCCTGGAGCCAGGTTCAGGAGCCAGGTGCGGGCCCCGTCCTTGAGCGCCATGGGAAACCAGTTCGCCATGACCTTCTCGTCTCCGTTGGCAGCTTCGATGCCCAGCTCATAGAGCTGGAGGAACTCCGCAGGGTCGGCCGTGCCGTCGTAACGAGGAGGCAGGTCTGGCTTGAACTTGCCGGGCCACGCGACGCTGCGTAGCTCGGTGGTGAAGGCACGACAGCCTGCTGTGGCCACGGGAGGCCTTGGGTGACGGAGAGCTTGGTCTTGCATGTCCCCACGCACTGCAGCTGGGAGCAGCGCGGGGTCTTGACGTGCGGGAGCAGGAGCATGGTCGCGACGTGCTGGAGCAGGGAGCGCCCGGGCAGCTTCTTGCGGGCGAGGGACTTCTTGGCAGCTCTGCTCTTGCCGCGCTGGCACCTGACGGAGCGGGTTCCGCCCGGGGGCCACACTCCTTGGAGCCATGGCGCCTTCTTGAGGAGGAGGCGGCTAGGGCGCCCCCGGAGCTTCGTCGCCCGCGCAGGGCGGGGTGCGGTGCAGCGGAACGAACGGCGCAGGAGAGCCCCCTGCGGCGCGGACGAGCTCGGCGACGCGGTCGAGCCATTCTTCGTAGACGTCGTCGACGGGATGGTAGCGTAGGAGCTCGTTTGCCGCGATGAGCGCAGCTCGAGCCTCGATGGGTGCGTGGAGCGCGCGGGACGAAGAACCAGCTGGGGTGAGCGAGGGAGTAGCGGTGCGGACGTCTTGCCGCACGGACGGATGCTGAGACGACGCTCGCTGCTCGTTCCCCGCCGGTCCGGTGGCGGCGTTGACGGCAGGTGACGAGGAACGGCGAGGACGCCCGCCGACAGGAGCCGTCTGGGCGACGCGGGAAGCGAGAGCGGCCCGGCGCTCAGCGCTGGCCCGATGAGCGTCAGACATGGACGCGATGGTCGGAGGAGAACGGGGTGGTGGAAGACGAATTCTGGCGCACCCCTACCCGGCGCGCCAAATGTCGGATCTCGGGTTCCGCAGACCCTTGAGGTTGGAACACTGGGGTGCGCGCGGAGATTTCGCCTTCTACCTACCTGCACCCCTCCGCCTCGCTAAGATCTAAGCTATGGAAAGAACAGCACAAGAGACACAGGGTTTATACTGGTTCAGGCCACCGTTGTGGTGTAATACCCTACTCCAGTGTGTGGTGTGGTGGATTGCTTCTTGAGCTGATGATGATGAGCAATACAAGGAAGAACAGCCTCGCGAGGGTCTGTTCTTGGCTGGGGGGATGAACTGCTAGGAGGAGTTCAGTCACCCTTCTCTCTCTCTGTGTGTGTGATGCTACTTGATCTGATCCTAGCTAGTTTCTCTCTTGGCTTCTAGATTCTCCCTTCTTGATTGCCCCCTTCTTGATTGCCCCTCTACCCTGGGGGTGGCTAGTCCTATTTATAGGCAAAGGCCCTAGGCCTCTTCCCAAATATTGAGCAGGAAGGGCGCCAATAATTGGCCATTTTGAAGAGAACATCTGGTACACTTATCCTGACTAAAGTTGGTCCTCGCCTACCAAAGGCTCTGGTGGTGACGCTGGCTTGGGCTCCACAATGACTTCCTCCCTGCCATTGGACTGGTCTTGGTCTCGTTGCACTGAAACGGGTGCCTTTGCTTGATGCTCTCGCCTGCGCTTGCTCCCTTTGCACCAAAGAGGAAAGGAGGACACTACGGGGTTGGCTCCCGCCTGGCGCCTTTGGTCGTCATGGCTTGCATCACGGGCACCTCGTGAGGTACCCCGCCTTGATCTCTCCGCCTCCTCGCGAGCCAGCCTGATGAGGTCGTGCCTGAGGAAGCTCCGTGTCATCCGCCCCGCGAGGCTTGGCCCCTCGCGAGGGTCTTGGGTCTGTGTTGATGAAGATGGGCCGTGCTGGGCCCCCCTTTGAGCCACGCCGCAGGCCGCAGGCAGGCAAGTCTGGGGACCCCGTTCCCAGAACGCCGACAGGCAATTCTGGACTCGGTTCCTAACAAAGAAAAGTCAAATTGTCGACTGTCCGGATGCAGAGGCCCTAGCGGCTTTCAAACGCAACATCCGTGACGAATGGCTAGCCTGGCACCTTGGTCAGGAAAAGCCGAAATCCATGGCAGCCCTCACGACACTCATGACCCGCTTTTGTGCGGGAGAAGACAGCTGGCTGGCTCGCAGTAATAACATATCAAAGAACGATGGTACTTCGGAAACCAAGGATGGCAATAGCAGGTCACGTTGCAACAAACATAAGCGCCGCATTAACAACAATAATACCGAGGATACGGCAGTCAATGCCGGATTCAAAGGCTCTAAACCCGTTCAGCGGAAAAAGCCATTCAAACAAAGTACGTCGGGTCCGTCCAGCTTGGACCGTATACTCGATCGCTCATGTCAAATACACGGCACCCCAGAAAAGCCAGCCAATCACACCAACAGGGATTGTTGGGTGTTCAAGCAGGCCGGCAAGTTTATTGCCGAAAACAAGGACAAGGGGCCACATAGCGATGATGAGGAGGAGCCCCGGCAGCCACACACCGGAGGATAGAAGAGGTTTCCCCCACAAGTGCGGACGGTAAACATGATATATGCAACCCACATCCCCAAAAGGGAGCGGAAGCATGCGCTCAGGGACGTATATGCGTTGGAGCCAGTCGCCCCAAAGTTCAAACCATGGTCCTCCTATCCGATCACTTTCAATCGCAGGGACCATCCCACTAGTATCCGTCGCAGCAGATTCGCCGCACTGGTTCTGGACCCAATCATTGACGGATTTCACCTCACTCGAGTCCTTATGGATGGCGGCAGCAGCCTGAACCTGCTTTATCAGGACACAGTGCGCAAAATGGGTATAGACCCCTCAAGGATCAAACCCACAAAAACGACCTTTAAGGGCGTCATTCCAGGCGTAGAGGCCCATTGCACAGGCTCAATTACATTGGAAGTGGTCTTCGGATCCCCGGATAACTTCTGAAGCGAAGAGTTAATCTTCGATATAGTCCCGTTCCGCAGTGGTTATCATGCACTGCTCGGGCGAACCGCATTTGCGAGATTCAATGCGGTACCGCATTATGCATACCTCAAGCTCAAGATGCCAGGACCTCGCGGGGTTATTACAGTCAATGGAAACACAGAGCGCTCTCTTCGAACAGAGGAGCACACCGCGGCCCTTGCAGCAGAAGCGCAAAACAGCCTCTCAAGGCAATCCACCAGTTCGGCGTTTCAAGACCCGGACACCTTCAAGCGCGCTCGCAGCAATCGGCAACTAGACCACCTGGCGCGATCTGAGCTCGCGTAGCAATGCAGCCCCCACCCCAGTCTCAGCCAAACGGTGAAACTCGTGCCACGCGTACATAATTACGCATTAAAAATACCATGGGCACAGGAGGGGAGGGGGCACACTGCGGCATGCCCCAAGACGCGGCTTAAACCACACTAGGGGCTTCCTGTTTGGTTATTTTTCTCTTTTTCAGGACCTTAATCTCTGGAAACCCTGTCCGGCAACACTATTGCCGAACACATGATGCAGCAACCAAGGAGGCAGAAAGCTACGTCACACCACGGAATTCACAGGTGGATTACAATAACGAGCGGAATATTTGATTTAATACTATTCCTCAGCTTGCCCTTGGAAGGGACATAGTCCCACTCTTTGCTTATCACACTATCTGTATCATTCTGCTTTAACGCACCTTTTTGAATAAACAATGCATAACATCTCGACTATTATTGCATTCTTGTTATATATATATATGTGTGTGTTCATTAACGACGCCTTGCAACCGTACACTTTGGTACGACCAATACACCAGGGGCTTATGTACCCCACAATATGGTGTGAAAAGTCCGAACACTTTCACAAGTGCGACACCCCGAACTTATAGCATTATATGCATCAGCTCCGAATCATGTCTTTGGTCAAATGTTGGGTTTGCCCGGCTCCTATGTTTTGGTACCTTACCTTCCGCTCTATCGGCTAAGGTAGCGCTAGGAGAACTACTATGATTGTGCCCCGGTTCTGCCGGGCTTAGCACCTCAGTAGAGAAAGCTAAAACTGACTGTCATGATAAGGCGAGAGACTGGTTGCTGTTTGGCGAGGTTTTCGAGTCCCTAAGACTATGCCACAGAGGGCGAGGGGCCGGCCCTGTCCGGCTTAAAGGCGTGTATCCGGCCTTCCGAATACCAGGGGCTTCGCTGAAATTTAAAATTATAGAATTCTATGGCTAAGTGAGAGTGATAAAGCATTATTAGTCTGGTTGCCTTGTTCGTTGTGCTGAGCACCTCCCTCGAAGGACCCAAACATGGGAACAAGAGTGCTCAGGTTTATCCTGAACACCCCAGCACTCGCGGCATGGGGGCAGAAGCCGAGGACAAGCCATCTCTCAGATTGGATAAACGGCCAAACAGAAGGTAATATTTTAAATTCACACAAAGAGTTGCATAGCGCATATGAAACAAGTTTTCATCATACAGGATCACACAAGCAAGTTTACTCAAATATTACATCCTTTGAACATTCGTCCACCACAAGACGGGCACCCTTCAGGACACGCACATAATAAATTTCGAGGGTGCGATGCTCTTTGCCCTGTGGCGACCCTTCCTTGATCAGCTTCACGGCGTCTAGCTTGGCCCACTACACCTTCACATGGACGAAAGCCCGGCGTGCACCTTCAATGCAGACGGACTGCTTGACGACCTCCAGTCGTGGGCATGAATCCACAAGCCGCCTCACCAGGCCGAAGTAGCTGTTCGGAAGGGCGTCGCCAGGCCATAGCCGAACTATAAAGCCCTTCATGGCCTGTTCGGCCGCCTTGTGCAGCTCGACCAGCTGCTTTAGCTGGTCGCTTAGAGGCATCGGGTGTTCGGTCCCAGTATACTGAGACCAGAACAGCTTCTCCGTTGAGCTTCCCTCCTCGGCCTGGTAAAACTATGCGGCATCCGACACGCTGCGGGGCAAATCTGCGAATGCTCCTGGAGAGCTTCGAATTCGGGTAAGTAATCGGTAATTTACTTTTACATGCTTTCTCTGCACATAGAATGCCTTACCCACCGCTATCTTCTTCATTGCATCAATCTCCTCGAGGGCCTTTTGGGCTTCGGCCTTGGCACTTTTCGCGCTCTCGAGGGCCGTGGCAAGCTCAGACTCTCGCGTCTTCGAGTCAAGCTCCAACACCTCGTGCTTCATCACGATTATCTTCGGCCTTGGTTAGCGCTTGCTTCAGGGTCGCCACCTCGGTCGTGGCCCCTGGCAAATATACGATGATCCTGTCATTTTGCAATCACGCCTTTTATATATATATACATATCTATAGACAGGGTATTACTTACCCTTGTTCTCCTCGAGCTGCCTCTTGGCAAGGCCGAGCTCTTTCTTGGACCCCTTGAGGTCCTGCTTCAGTACGGCAACCTCCGCAGTCAGTGCGGCGGACGCCAGCAGCGAGGCCTGCATACGCATATTGACATACTGATATTAGACTCCTGCGATATTATTTGATCCTCTGTTCAGCTTTTCTTTGTGAACACCGAACAAAGCATCAGGGGCTACTGTCTATGCGGTAATATTTTTCCTATATTTTAAAATACTTACCTCAAAGCCTGTTAGAAGGCTGGCACAGGCTTCAGTCAATCCGCTCTTGGTGGACTGAACCTTCTGGACCACCGCACTCATAATAGTACGGTGCTCCTCGTTGATGGAAGCGCCGCGAAGCGTTTCTAGCAAATTGTCCGGCGCGTCTGGATGGACAGAGGTTACCGGCACAGGCGTCTTGCCCCTCTTAGAAGGAGGCCGCCTGCCCGAGCCCAGAACCACTGGAGGTTCCGGCGCAGTGTTCGGCTGAGGGCCGAACTCGGAGCTCTCAGGGGCCTTGTCCCGTCGGCTCCCGGAGCTCGGGAGGCCGCCTTGAGGCGCCTCCGGGACTGTCTCCCCTCGACCCGGTGCCTTGTGAGACAGCACCTAGCATCGTCTGCATGATAGGGGGAGGTGGCGGTCGGAACTGGATCGCTATCCATGTCCGACGAGCCCAGGGAGCCGTCCGATGATACATCGATACGGGCTCGGGGCGGCCTGCATAATCATATTTCGGCGTTAGGTAAAGTAGTGCGGAAAAGGAATACTATGATTTACTCTGGTGTCCGAATACTTACAACTTCCCCAGGGGCTTGGCCCTGGGCAGCCACTCGTCTTCGCCGTCAGCGGCGGTGGTAGAGTAGTCCGGAAGGAGAGTTCTCCCCTTCTTGGACCCCTCGCCCCCCCCCCAGTTGGGGCGGCCTTCCTTTTCTTATCTCCCCCAACTGGAGGGGGAGCATCTTCTTCTTCCTCCTCGTCTTCGGGGGAGGAGTGCGCTGCAGAGTCATCGGACGGCGAGTCCGCCGACGCCTGGTGTTGGGAACTCTTTCGGGTTCCCTTGGCCTTCTTGGTCTTCTCCGGCACCGTATAAGGAGCCGGAGTCAGCATCTTCTCCAGAAGAGCGTCTGCTGGGCCTTCGGGCAAAGGAGCCGGACAATTGATCTGTCCGGCCGTCTCCTGCCGGTCCTGTCAAAGGTACGTGAGTTTGGATCCCGCATGGAGTCAATCTATAAAAAATAAGTATCCTGTGAAAGGTAAAGCAGCTTACCGCACTGGCTTGGCGCTTCGCGCTGAATCCGCGATCCTCAGTAATGGGAGGGGGCACCTCTGCGCTTTTGAACAGAACCCTCCAGGCATCTTCGTGAGTTGTGTCGAAGAGCCTGTTCAGAGTTCCGTGCTGCGCCGGGTCAAACTCCCATAAGTTGAAGTCCCGTTGTTGGCACGCGAGGATCCGGCGGTGGAGCATGACCTGGACTACGTTGACGAGTTTCAGCTTCTTATTCACCATGTTTTGAATACATGTTTGGAGTCCGGTCAGCTCTCCCGAACTACCCCAGGACAGGCCCTTCTCTTTCCAGGAGGTGAGCAGCGTGGGGATGCCAGATTGGAACTCGGGGGCCGCTGCCCATGCAGGGTCGCGTGGCTCGGTGATGTAGAACCACCCCGATTGCCACCCCTTTATGGTTTCCACAAAGGAGCCCTCGAGCCATGTAACGTTGGGCATCTTGCCCACCATGGCACCTCCGCACTCCGCCTGGCAGCCGCCCACAACCTTCGGCTTGACATTGAAGGTCTTCAGCCATAAGCCGAAGTGGGGCTTGATGCGGAGGAAGGCCTTGCACACGACGGTAAACGCCGAGATGTTGAGGATGAAGTTCGGGGCCAGATCGTGGAAATCTAGGCCGTAGTAGAACATGAGCCCCCGGACGAATGGGTGGAGAGGGAATCCCAGTCCGCGGAGGAAATGGGTGAGGAACACTACCCTCTCATGGGGCCTGGTGGGGATGAGCTGCCCCTCATCTGGGAGCCGGTGCGCCATGTCGTCGGGCAGGTATCCGGCTCTCCTCAGCTTCTTGATGTCTCCCACAGTGATGGAGGAGACCATCCACCTGCCTCCCGCTCCGGACATGGTTGGAGAAGGTTGAGGTGGGAAGTGTGGACTTGGGCGCTAGAGCTCGAGTGTGCGAAAACGGATGAGCAAAGGAGGAAGAAGGCGTGGATGAAAAGGTGAATCCTTATCCCTTTATATGGGCGGACGAAACTAAGCGTCCCCACTAGCCTGGTAAAACTTGCTTAACCCCCAAGTGCCATAATCAATGGCGCGGTTGGGTTACCCATGCTCGTATTGATGAGAATCCCGTGATAGGGGGACACGATCTCTGCTTTGACAAGACGTGTCAAAAAACTGCCTCGCGTTATGTGCGGGACTAGTTAAAGGAAACGGTTCGAATAATAAACGGGCCGTGGCATAATGTCGTGTTGCCAAAACAAGTCAGCAAATTAGATTTTTGAAAATATTATTCTCTCTAAGGTGGTATGTGGAACTTATTTTGGAGGGTCGGACACTATCCTTGTATTCAAATTCTTCTGTGATGTATTCGGAGAAGGAACCCGCCTTGCAATACCGAAGACAATACTCCACGCCGGACTCATCATCATTGAAGCCTGTTTCAGGGGCTACTGAGGGAGTCCTGGATTAGGGGGTCTCCGAACAGCCGGATTATATCCTTTAGCCAGACTGTTGGACCATGAAGATACAAGATTGAAGACTTCGTCTCGTCTCCGGATGGGACTCTACTTGGCGTGGAAGGCAAGCTAGGCAATACGGATATGGATATCTCCTCCTTTGTAACCGACCTTGTGTAACCCTAACCCTCTCCGTGTCTATGTAAATCGGAGGGTTTTAGTCCGTAGGACAATAACAACTACAACATACAATCGTACCATAGGCTAGCTTCTAGGGTTTAGCCTCTCCGATCTCGTGGTAGATCTACTCTTGTACTACCCATATCATCAATATCAATCAAGCAGGACGTAGGGTTTTACCTCCATCAAGAGGGCCCGAACCTGGGTAAAACATTATGTCCCCTGCCTCCTGTTACCATCCGCCTTAGACGCACAGTTCGGGACCCCCTACCCGAGATCCGCCGGTTTTGACACCGACAGTGCTGGTGAAGATGTTGATGGATATTGACCCCCTCCCGATGAGAGGATCGATGGTGATGATGATGCTGATGATTTCCCCCTCCCGGAGGGATGTTTCCCTGACAGAATAGCTCCACTGGAGCCCTAGATTGGTTCCTCCAAGGTTCCGCCTCGTGGCGGTGGAGTTTCTTCCCGAAAGCTTGCTTATGATTTTTTCCTCAATGAAGGACTCCATATAGCCAAAGATGGGCATCAGAGGGCTGCCAGGGGGCCCACGAGGCAGGGGGGCGCACCCCCACCCTCGTGGATGGTGTGTGGCCCCCCTCTGGTACTTCTTTCGCCCAATATTTTTTATATATTCTGAAACGTGCTCCCGTGATGTTTTAGGACTTTTGGAGATGTGCAGAATAGGTCTCTAATATTTGCTCCTTTTCGAGCCCAGAATTCCAGCTGTCGACATTCCCCCTCTTCATGTGAACCTTGTAAAATAAGGCAGAATAGGCATAAGTATTGTGACATAATGTGTAATAACAGCCCATAATGCAATAAATATCGATATAAAAGCATGATGCAAAATGGACGTATCAAGGCCTGCGCGGAAGCACAGCCGGCCGCGGGTGGAGGGAGCAGGCAGTCCCTCCCGTGCTTGTTTGAGCGTCTGGAGCAGGAAGAGCAGAGATTGAAGAAGCATGACGGTCGTTGGATGGACATCCAACAGTCAATGCTTGTGCGTCAACTTTTTTTAGGAAAGCCTCAAATCTGTGGAAGACAGCATACAACACATCTGCCATTATTTCTAATAATTTACAACCCATTTGCTAATTCTTAAGGTTTTTGGAACCCATATTCTTTTTGTTAGCATTACAGCCCATATTGTGGCCACGGTTAAAAAATTATACGAAATTTTGCATATTTTGGTGTGGTCCGAACTGTTTTTAATCCGAAATTTCGAGTCACATTCAAACTGGTTTTAAAAATAAATGTATATCAATATAAAATCCAACAAATTTTCCACGCATAAAACTCAATGCAATTTAAAATCTCAAAATGAAAAAAAAGAAATTTGAAACTAATTGCCGGTTTGATGTGTTTTAAAAATGTACAAACCATTTCTCATTACTGATAGGCCATTTTCTCGGCCAGCCGAATGAAGCTCTCCTCGTCTTGAAAGATTTGCAGCCCAACAGGCCTGACAAAGCGTCTTATGTGAAGATCACAAAAAACTGGGCTAGCCATTTTTAGAAAGAAAAAAAACTACTTGGCTTGTCTGTGGTAAATATAAAAGAAAAGGCTGTCTAGAGAGGCCAGAGTGCCCTGCACAGCCTAGTTGACACCCTGCTTTCGTCTCAAAAACAAATTAGATAAATGCCACTCCAATTATGGTGATTCATGAAAATTCCACTGCAATTTCCAAACTTTGAAAAGTGCCACCGCAATTTTTGCAAACATTGAAAAACGCCACTGCAATTTTTGCAAACTTTGAAAAACTCCACTCCAGACTTCGAAAAATGCCACTGGAAATGACATGAAATGGCATTTTTCGAAGTTTGGAAATTGCAGTGGCATTTCTTGGAATCACCAGATTTGGAGTGGCATTTATCAAATTTACCCAAAACAAAAATAACTGGGCGAGCAGCTGGGTCCCTAGATCAGCTGCTCGTTGTGCAATTCTCTCGTTTATTGACTACAGTGATAATGGCATGGAACCCAGATGTCAAAAATCCATTTGGAGGAGCCATTTTTTATTGGCTTGAAATAAGGAGGCACTTGCTTGCGTACTGCCATGACCTTGGTGGGTCCTTGCTGTCATCCTCTCCACGTACAATCATTTCCTGATTGTGTACGCATCAACCTGGTAGGCCCACAAGTCAGCCTCTAAACCCATGGCGGACAAATACAACCCATTTTAAAAAATAACAGCCCATTCCATACGTTCAAACAGAAAGTTCAACATTCAGAGCAAAGTAACAAATCTGATCCAGATATAGAGTACTGAACTTCCACGTTGACAACCATCATAGCCAAGTTAACTATCTACTCCCACTAATACTCTAGTAGTGTACAAGTACTAACTTACTCTTAGCTAACTAGACGATGTCGGCCGCCATCTGCGATACATGCTAAACACCGGCACCAGCGTCCTCCGCCTCGCCTCGGACTTGCCAGAGGTGCGATAGGGTGCATTGCTCGCTCGCGTTGGCCCTTTCCATGCCGGCGTGGTCCACCAAAGCTTCGGCTTCTAAGCAGGAAACCCACTTGACGAGCTGGTAGTAAAATTCGCGTCGTGAACTCGTGCGTGCCCGACAGCCTCCAGGCTATTTGCCGGGCGCCGGCCTCCACGTAGTCGGCCCAGTTGCGGGCGCTCTGCTCGCGACTCAGAGCGTCGGTGCGGCGTTGCTCCGTGTCCCGCTGGTAGCGCAAATCGGCGATACGCTGCTCCTCCGCCAAGCAGTCGCGCACCAACAACTCCTCATACTCTGCATTGCCATCTAAAGACCAATAGAATGCCTCCTCCCTCCGTCTGCCTTTCGGTGAAAAACCAAACACTAGTTCCAGCGGTGACCGCCTCCGGCATTGCCTATCGCGGACGGGCAGGGGCATGGCGGACGTGGCGAGAGCGAGGATAAGTGGTGAGCAACGTCGGGCCGGTGGGAGCCTATGAGGATAGAGCGAGTTGGGTGATGGTGCCACCAGAGAAGGCCAGGATACTGTAATTATAGGCGGAAGGTAGGTGAACGAGCATTTCACGGGAAATGCGACGGTCATCGTGGTCATCGAAATTCAATGCATAAGCATGCATGGCTTAGCGCGCTAGCTTGCCATGGAAAACTAGAAAAACTGAAATTATGACTGTGACATCCCATCCCATTAGTGGTGCATCCCGTCCGTGGTGGATCGCATGTCGGCGTGATGGTCAAACGGGTGCACTCAAATCATCCAGATGAGGTACTCCCTCCTTGTCAAAAATGAGTCCACCACTCATCATCTACCTTGGTTGGTGAGATTTTTGAATTAAGCCCTGCAAACCGAAAAGGAGGTAGTACGTGCGTGATCCGCTATTTATTCGTGTAGAATTGAGTAGGTCGTTTTTTGAATTGAGCCCTGTAAACCGGAAAGGAGGTAGTACGTGCGTGATCCGCTATTTATCCATGTATGATCGAGTAGGTCGGATAGTGTACGTGTAGGATCGAGTAGGTTGGATGATATACGTGTAGGATCGCATTAGCTGATGAGCGTTTGCTGGGAGATAAGGCATTTGCGAACGTTTTTGCTGGCAGTTTCTTCAGATTCGCATGGCATTTTCTTGAGAGCAACTTGTCAGTTTCTTCAGAGGTAGGCATTTTTATTCAAAAAATTGCCCCTTCGGATCTTGCATCGCAACTGAAACTGCCAGGAGTGCATTAGTAGGCTAGCTAGTGATCGATCAGTAACTTGTAAACACTGAGCGAACAGAAATAAGGAACTGTTAGTAACTTGTAAACATTGAGAACACAGAAATAAGGATGATGCTGTGCACAGCAGTAAGAGTCGATCCTTCGAAATGTTCACACGAGACTCACATGCCTGACATTGTAATATGTTCACATTAGTAGCCCAAATTCAAAACCAACTAGTACGATTCCCATACATAAGATCAACATGTTAATGCATCTCAATGATTCACTGATCATATACAAATATGTAGCTCCAAAAGCAAAGATCTAGAAAAATCATCTGTTCTTCCTACTAACATGGATGCTTCTCTTGGCCAACATTCAGTACAGAGTGAAAGACAATTTTTTTGTGAAGTCTACAATGCCTCTTGCAAATGTATGTGGTTTCACCAACAGCTGGAACCATGAGAATGAACCACACATGATGGAGGAACATCCACTGCAATATGATTTGGTCTTCTCTCGATCACACGATGAGACTATTTTCGGAATACAAACTTTAACTTAGGCAAAATGATGCCCATTGTATAATCAGACCAAAGCAATGAAGTGCCTAGTGTTGGCCAATAAATAGTACATCACTACTTTTCTGCGGTCCATGAAGTGACTATCCAATCTTTTTGTCTATTTTCAAATGGCACTGCATGCAGTGACTATACTATTCTCTTGTGCAGTTCAACCAAAATTGCGGTCACTTTGTTTGTTTGCCAAATAGCAATGGGCAGACATCTCTATCTGCACAAATATCAAGCAGCTAGTAAACATATACCCCACCTTGTATTTTCGATTTAAACACGTCTCTTCCGCTTAGCATCTGTCATGTTTTGCACTGGACAATTTGATACAGTCATGTTTTGCCCTGGACAATTACATACTGAATTGATTTGCTGGTTCAGCGCAAAAATATAGCGCCTATTCTTCATTAGACCAAGGATATCCATGTTCGCAATGATGGAAGAGGTGAAATCAATACAACCGAAATTGACATCCAACCATTTAATCATGTTGTCGGTGTCAAAACCGGCGGATCTCGGGTAGGGGGTCCCGAACTGTGCATCTAAGGCGGATGGTAACATGAGGCAGGGAACACAATGTTTTACCCAGGTTCGGACCCTCTTGATGGAGGTAAAACCCTACGTCCTGCTTGATTTATATTGATGATATGGGTAGTACAAGAGTAGATCTACCACGAGATCAGAGAGGCTAAACCCTAGAAGCTAGCCTATGGTATGATTGTATGTTATTGTGTCCTACGGACTAAAACCCTTCGGTTTATATAGACACCGAAGAGGGTTAGGGTTACACAAGGTCGGTTACAAAGGAGGAGATATCCATATCCGTACTGCCTAGCTTGCCTTCCACGCCAAGTAGAGTCCCATCCGGACACGAGATGAAGTCTTCAATATTGTATCTTCATAGTCCAACAGTCCAGCCAAAGAATATAGTCCGGTTGTCTGGAGACCCCCTAATCCAGGACTCCCTCACCTGTCCTGCACCTCCAATGTAGGTCCACCCTGCCAATAAATTCACATCCAAACCACTAGTATTACTATCTAATGACAGTACAAAAAGAGTAGTAAGATAGTAGCAAACCATGTATCTTCGTGATGAACAGCTCATAGTGCCACCAAATGGATATAAAGGTTTGGAAGAAACATTCTCCTAATGTTGAACCATTTGGACTTTTTGTGTAGTTCCACTAAAATCGAGCATCCCTGTTTGCATAGATATTGAAAGTGTGATTACTATAAAAGTGGCACTAGTTGAAGCATAGACTCACAAATAGAAGCATTCCAATTTCTTAATGGGAAAAGGTAACAAGACTGTTTCTAACCACCTGTTTGAAGGAATAAATAAGGCAACAACGGCTGATGTCAGGAAGGCATAAATAATTTTTTTCTGAAAGATTGAACCATTCTTGACCTTTCCTCTTCTTTTAAGCATATTTTGTGCAGTTCAACTAAAATAAAATGCCATCACCACCTTGACAATTTAGTGAAACTGTACAAAAGGAAATGACTTAACATAACATCATGATGTCAGGTATGTAGTCGACAAGCATTAGAGACAAACATACAGACCTCCTCCGATAACATAATGAACATTAATTTTAACAAAGGCATGACTAGCTTTACCAGGATAAGAGAATCTCCAATACCATGTGTATATTTGGATGTCTATATATTCATATAGACAATGGTCTAAAAAGATTCCCTTATATACACGTCCAGTTTTGCATCAGAACATCTATATACAGGGACCATGATAGGTGGGCCGTCGCTGGGGAGAGTAAGAAATCATGACTGCAGCTGAGTTTAGACGACGCCTTCACAATGTCGAGGCATGGACATTGTCGAGGTTGATTTAGAGGATGTGTATATTTGGAAGACCATATAGACAAGCTGTTGGACGCCTGTTTTGGGCTCACGTCATGGAAAACGAGTATAGACATCCATATAGACAAGCTATTGGAGATGCTCTAATTTGAGTGAACTCTACACCCCCTGTTCCTTAATATAAGACATTTTCGTAGTTCAATTTAAAGTACTCAAACGTCTAGTATTTAGAAAACCAGGTAGTAGTTTTCTTGAGCACATATCTGGGAAAGCTTGCCACACTTTATATATGTCCATACGCTAATGCAACACCATTCGAATAGTACAAATATACACTAATCCAGTGGCTAGTGCAACAGTAGAGTAGTTATTTTATTACAATGTACAGTACAATGGTTTTACTGAACAGATTTCCATAAGCTCTACATTGGAAGATTTCTATAAGAATTAACAATACAAAATGTAAAGGTAACAAGTTTCAACATTGGTATACTAGCTGTGCAAGAGCATTAAACCAAATACAAAAGTCTGAAGGTAACAAGCATTATTAACTAATGACAGTATAAAAAATTTGCAAACCATGTACCTTCAAGGTAAATATCATTTGGAACTCGAGGGGACCTAAAAATTGCTATCCCAATCTTGATAATCAATCAAACATAAAAACTTGATCAAACGAATCAAGAGAACAACCGGAGGAGGAGGTGCCCACTCTTGACCTTTCCTCTTGAGACTGTACAAAAAAATTTGACTTATCTCATGAAAGTGAGGTATGTAATCTATAGGCATTAACAGTGCAAAAATCTGAAGGTAGTAACAAGATTCATTGTTGGTACATTGGCTATGCAACAACATTAGAATGCCTTAGCTGAAAAATCTTTAATACATCCACAATCAATAGCTAACCTTGAAATAATCCAGTGACATTAAATGGCATTGCTTAAATTTATCGGTGGCATTAGACTGAGTGCAACATTAGTTAAATGTGGCATCACTTTAGTAGTAGCATTGCTTGACTTGACCGCTGGTGTTATACTAACAGCAAAAAAGTGGCAATAAGAGCATGGGAGGCCCATTCGGACAGTGGGTGCACCAGCATAATGTACCTCCACAGACGCATAGAGTGGAGAGGGAGGTATGGTTGCCCAGAGCAACAAATATCCAGGCAACATATGTAGATTACGTCCCATTTTGTTCTCTTTAGCCACCTTTTTCCTACGTGAGGATAACAAACCGATCGACCTGGTCATTCTCTATTGTGTTGTCATGCCTTTCTACCCTTGTTAAACCAAGAGACACGGGACTTGTTCCTTAGCTACTGATTTTCCCCTTTTCAACCTAGACGCGTGTTCGATGCCTAGTCTCTTGGACAGTACGGTCTTCCTTCCTTTCCTTATTCAACCCAGACATGGATTAGTCTGCATGAAGTAGGGTTTCCTTTAATAGTGCAAGTTAAGGTTTTCGTCTGCATGATCAGCAGAGCAGAGGATAGCAAGTTGGGAAAATGGTGGAGTGGAAAAAGATCCACATGCAGCGACGTGGTAGATGGGGCAATAGAACAAGGGTATGGTTCGAAAAGGGGTAGCATACCTGAGGGTTGGCAGGAAGTGGCTTCGCTCGTGGTCGTTGTCCTCCGCACACACTACGGCAACGAGCTTGGGGATGGAGGCCATCCCACGCGGGCGCTAGGTCTGAGAGGACGACCTTGTCGTTAGTGCATGACCTCGCTCGCCGACAATGAGTGCATCAACGCTTCACATCCTTTTCTTCCTCGGTGGATCTGTGACCACCGGTGAGGAAAGAGAGAGAGGCCGTCTTTTTTAGATATGGAGAGAGGGTGATAGTGTGAGAAGCAAGTGGGCAGCCCTTAGCAAGAAAGCACTAAAGCTCCAACCTATATATCCTTTTTATACTACTAGTACTAGAGGTGGAGTAGTGGTAGAGTAGTTTATATTTTCTCTGCATACAGTACCAGTTAGTCGTGCTTCAAAACTAAAAGGCACACCATTAAGAAAATAAAGGTCGATAACCAATGCGGCACCTCGGGCCAACGCGGCCAGATAGCATTTTGCACGAGAAATTACACACCATGTTTCGTTGACATGTGGCCCCGTTCCAACATGTCAGTGACACGACGGTGAGTCCTTTTGTACAATTTTCGAACGGACATCTATGTAGGCCGGGGCGCCTCTTCGTGTATCATGGCAACCATCCACCGACTCTTCACCTTTCCCTCTCGATTTGGAACTGCTGTCGCATGCTCTTCCTCCCTCCTCCATTTGCCCTCACCTTTCCTTCTGCCATTGTTCGATCGTCTTCTCCATGGAGGGAACAGGCCGGAAACGACCCCTTATTCTTGCCCCGATCTCAATGATAACATGGTGGAGGAACTCATTGATCGGTGCGATTTCATCACCTCGGCTAGCATGGCTGGTTCGTTCAAGACCATTCTCGACTCAACTAATAACATCATTACAAGGAACCCAAGGATTGAGGAGCGGTTTGATCTCCCCTATCTTCTTCGCCGTGACCCTACTGACTGGCGCGCGGACGACGGAGGCCTCGCCTTTTGCAAGTTGATGCCGCTTGATAATGATACGTGTGATGTTAAGATGCCATCACTTCAGGGTAAGGCTTGGGCAGGCGCAAATGCAGATTGGGTTGTTTACATTGGGTACAATTGCAAGTGGGAACTTGTGAATGTGTACACTCGTCGCCAGGTTCCACTTTCAAAAATCTCAGACTACCCAGAGGTTGAGTACACCTGTATTCTACATACGTTCAACTACGATCATGGTGACTGTCGTCTAGAGAAGATAGCAATTTGTCGAGTTCCCGACCGCTCTTGGGGTTATAGGAATGCTTGTGTTGTCGCTATCTTCGACAAGCTTGTTTTCGTCCTTCATAGTTCAACTTGATGGATATTGGTGAAAAATCAGTTTCTATACACGGATGAGTACTGTGATGCAATTCAATACGAGGGTCTTGTGTTTGCTGCCACCACTCGTGGCACTATTTTTGCATGGAATCTTTATGCTTTAGGTACGTTTGTCTTCCATCGTAATTATAATTATTTCATCCACATGCATGCGGGTTAGCTAGTTTCCCTTTACTAAGTAACCTTCTTGTGTTTTCCAAGGTCCTGTGAACATTCCACCACCTATATTTGAAAAAAATTATAACCAAGGGGGAGATGACAATGATGATGATCACGAGCATGAGGACCCATATACTCAGTGGCGCCTGGCAAATTATTCCGATGGATCACCTCTTCTTTTTTGTATACAGGGCACGGCTGATGTTACTAAGGAAGAAGGTGTTGTCTCCCATGGTCGCACTCTCTGGACCAGTTCCAACATACATTGCAGGGTATTCGGGATGGATACTACTGTGCTAGCGCCGACACCTTCTCCCTGGTTTAGTATTGATACTCTTGGAGGAAACTCGCTCTTCCTTGGACAAACTATCCAATGATGGTGAAAGGTGATCCAACTGTTGTTGACACAACGTTAATACCATTTATGAGAAGCAACTGTATCTATACATCGGACATTGTTATGGTTCCCTACTGTGGCTATCACAATATGCGTCATGACATAGGCCGCTTCAGCCTGGATGATCAGTCCTGCGTTGGTCTCGAGATTGACGGTAGCTGCCCCTTCCTAGAGAATCACTTCTGGTTCAAAACAAGCGTTTCCAACGCCGAGGATTGGTTGAGCTGAATTTCATTTCATTGCGTGTTATTTATTGTGTGATGAAAACTTCAGTATTTATAATGTATCCTCGTTGTCGTTGTGGGTTCATGACCTGTTGTATGTAATAAAATGATATGCCTGTGATAAACTTACTAAATTTATGAATGGCTTTTGAGTCGCTTCTCTGAGTGGGTACTGCGACGAGGCAAAAAAAATATTTTCTGAATACATAATTGTACGTGCATTGCAACAGGTTATGAGATGAGTCCAATCAACAATAGTACTACTATTTGTACTAGCTTCACATGCTTCGCGCGTCGGGCGGGTGTTTTTACTGTAGCTGCGAATCCCACCATTCTAGGTCCTCGGATGAGTCCCGTATAAATTGCATTCTGATGTTTGGGTTCAAACTTTCAAAACTGTTGGACTACCTCTACGTCTACGTATATGCAACAAGTTTTAAACTTGAGAACAGCCACCCACCCTCACAAAGAACACTTTTTAACCTAGCACAGATTCTAGGAAATTTGGCCACAGTGTGAGGTGGGCCATATGTTAATGTGTTCGCTGTACGTAACCAGCACCTCGAATCCTTGATATATAGTAGGGTGGCATGGGCCAGAACAAGCATTCACGTCCAGGAGTACGGCACACGCCACCAGCACGACTTCCATATGACACCATATTTCTTGGAGTCCATGCTACAACTATCTCTTCAACCTCGTTTCTCTAACTCAGCCATCATGCAGCGGGCGAGGTGGGGGTTTGCCGATAGTCGGTTTCCTCAACTGCGGTCCCACTTGTAAGGCCAACTCCAACGCACGACCGTAAACGGACCTCCATTTTGCCCGGATTCTGTCAGTTTGGGTAGGGCAATGGGGTGGTGTCCGGGTCATTTCTCGGATGCGGTGGCCGTGCGCCCAATGCGCAGACGCATCCCAACCGCGTACATTGTTCTTTGCAAACACATATCTTTTTTTCATCATTGATTTTTGGTACATGGAAATACATCACCAAATTTTGAATAGAAAAGCAAGACCAAAGAAAACAAGAACCACAAGAATACATTTTAGAAGATATCCAACTTCCATAACTGCTCCTGTAAGTTGGATTAGTGCCTTCTTGATGCATTCATTGTTGATCTGCGGAGGCTCGATCTTGCGTGCTTCTTTCTTCTTTGAGTGTAAAGAAGTAGACGTTGCTTCCTCGCATCTAGTCTCATGTCTAGCCTCTATTCTATCAACAAGTGCACTAGTCTCATCTCTAGCCTCTATGCTAGCTAAAAGTGCTAGAACATCTACTAAATTGTGCTCTATCAATATATTGATGTACTCTTCTTCCCAATACCAAAACTTGCATCCATTCTACACAATAAAATTTTAAGTTAGCACAACTAGTCTAATCTGAGAGCACAACCGAAGCTAAAGTAGCACATACCCCATCGGTTGAGCACTTGATGAACACCCATCCGGGATGTTCCGGCGTTGTAGACACGTGGCGCAAGACCTTCTTTGGGAAGTCATCGCACGTAATGAGTGACAACGGTGCGCCGACGAGCTTTTGGGCCAGCACCGAGCCCGACCAACCGCCATTCATGTAGCTGCCGGTGAACCACCGACGGTGTAGATCCGAGCGGCTAGACGAGGAGTCAGTACCTACATGCAGCCTTGCGGTCTTGCCAGGGCCTTCCGGCCCAGTGCCCAGCCAGTCCATGGTGCGATGCGGCCTCCCACAACCGGGCGAGCTCAAGCCCGACCGGATCCGCTCCAAATCCGGCCATCGGGTGCACAAAACATCTAGCCGTGGTTGGATAACTCCGGGGCGTCGAGGGAAAGGGGCTGAGAGAGCACGCATCCGAGCTGCACGCGCTGGAGTTGGCCTAGCGGCGTGGCGGACCAACCGTGTGGGAGTACGAAGTGGCTTCGCTCATGTGGGGGATGAAAGCCATCCCACGCGGGCTCTAGGTCTGACAGGACGACCTTGTCATTAGTGTGTGACCTCTGTGGCAACCGCTTGCTCCCCACTAGCCTCTTCGTCGACATGTGGTCCCGTTCCAACATGCCAGTGAGACGATGGCGATTCCTTTTGTACAATTTCCGAATGGACGTCTATGTAGGCAGGGGGTGCCTCTTCGTGTACCGTGGCAACCGTCCACCGACTCTTCGCCTTTCCCTCTCGATTTGAAACTATTGTCACACGCTCTTCCTCCCTCCTCCATGTTCCTTCACCCTTCCTTCTGCCATTGTTCGATTGTCTTCTCCATGGAGGGAACAGTCCGGAAATGACCCCGTTATTATTGCCCCGATCTGAATGATGATGTGGTGGAGGAACTCATTGATCAGTGCGATGTCATCACCTCGGCTAGCATGGCAGGTACGTTCAAGACCATTCTCGACTCAACTAATAACATCATTACAACAAACCCAAGGGTCCATGAGCAGTTTGGTCTCCCCTACCTTCTTCACCGTGACCCTGCTCACTAGCGCGCGGACGACGGAGGCCTCGCCTTGTGCAAGTTGGTGCCGCTTAATAATGATACGTGTGATGTTAAGATGCCATCGCTTGAGGGTAAGGTTTGGGCAGGCGCAAATGGAGATTGGGTTGTTTATATTGGGTCCAACTACGAGTGGGAACTTGTGAATGTGTACACTCGTCACCGGGTTCCACTTCCAAAAATCTCAGACTGCCCAGAGCTTGAGCACACCGGTTATCTACGTATGTTCAACTATGGTCATGGTGACTGTCGTCTACAGAAGATAGCAATTTGTCAAGTTCCCGACCGCTCTTGGGATTTAATGGACTATGGAGTTGTTGCTATCTTCGACAAGCTTGTTTCCTTCCTTCATAATTCGACTGGATGGATATTGCTCAAAAATCTGTTTCTATACATGAATGAGTACCGTGATGCAATTCAATACGAGGGTCTTGTGTTTGCTGCCACCACTCGTGGCACTATTTTTGCATGGAATCCTTATGCTTTTGGTATGTTTGTCTTCCATCATAATTATAATTATTTCATCCACATGCATGCGGGCTAGCTAGTTTCCCTTTACTAATTAACCTTCTTGTGTTTCCAAGGTCCTGTGAACATTCCACCACCTATACTTGAAAAAATTATAACCAAGGGGGAGATGACGATGATGATGATCACAAGCATGGGGACCCATATACTCAGTGGCGCCTGGCAACTTATTCTGATGGATCACCTCTTCTTGTTTGTATATAGGGCACCGCTGATGTGACTAAGGAAGCAGGTGTTGTCTCCCATGGTCACACTCTGCGGACCTATTCCAACATCCGTTGCAGGGTATTCGGGATGGATACTACTGTGCTAGCGCCAACACCTTCTCCCTGGTTTAGTATTGATACTCTTGGAGGAAACTCGCTCCTCCTTGGACAAAACTATCTAATCATGGTGAAAGGCGATCCAGCTGCTGTTGACACAACATTAGTACCATTTATGAGAAGCAACTATATCTATACCTCAGACATTGCTATGCTTCCCTACCGTGGCTATCACAATATGGGTCATGAAATAGGCCTCTTCAGCCTGGATGATCAGTCCTCCGTTGGTCTTGAGATTGACAGTAGCTGGCCCTTCCGAGAGAAACTCTTTTGGTCCAAAGCAAGCATTTACAATGTCGAGTATTGGTTGAGCTGAAGTTCATTTCATTATTTGTTATTTGTTATGTGATGAAAACTTTAGTATTTACCAGAATGTTTTGTTGGAACTAATCTATAATCCAACATGTATCCTCGTTGTCGTTGTGTGTTGATGACTTGTTGTATGTAATGAATGGTACATTTGCATATGGATGTCATAAACTCAATTCATAAATGATTTTCGACTCACTTCTTGGACTGTTAGTGTCGTAGTAGGATAGCCAGCATCCGTAGTAGTATGAAGTTGCCACATCACATAGATCCAACCAATAGTTAGTTCTAGTTAGATCAACTAGAGCTATGTGTCACACAGGAGGCCGAGAAATACGGTGATAGCGTGATTGCGTGAGGTGGGCTTGTACGTAGTATGATGTAGGCATAGGGCTTGCCGTGTTTCCTACTCCTCCGGTCTAATGTGGAGAAGATTTGGGCGAGTTCTTCCTCCTTTTGCTGACACATGGGACATCCAGCATCCAAGTCGTGTCATGCAAGAAAATGGAGTGGTAGTTGAAGCCATGTGATGTGCATCTTGGGCTAAACTATAAATAGAATCTTACTACTCTTGAGTAACTCCAAAAGCGGCCACCGAAGATCATTATTGGATTTGTTTTTCATCACCAGCACATCGAGGTGAAAGATGTGCATGTTCAGTGGGTCCTCTTGCATTTTCACTGACATGTGGGACCACATGTGAGCAAACAGATGATGGGCTCCGCGCGTCTGCTAGCTGGCTGAGAAGAGAGATAGAGGAGGGCTGAGCATGGACTCTAGGAAATTTGTCCTATGTAACCAGCACCTCGATATAGGCTCGATATAGTGGGGTGCCATGGGCCATAACTAGCATTCACGTCTAGTAGTACGACACACACCACCCACACGAGTACCATCCAACACCAATTTTCTTGGAGTCCATGCTACAGCCATCTCTTATCCCTCCTGTTTTCTCAGCCATCGCATGGTGGGCGGGGTGGGGGTTTGCCGATAGTCGGTTTGCCCAATTGCGGTCCCACTTGTAAGTGAAAATGCAACACAACACACATTCCCCCTTGAGCGGCGTGCCAGACCAACCGTGTGGGGGTGCGACTCGAACACGGCAGGCTTTTCCTTTCGAACTTGTAACTTGTAAATTTTGGTTCTGCTCCATGGCGCGACTGATAGATAGAAATAACGATTTTCCCTAGAGTAATGAGAAGTTTGGTTTTGGCGCGGTTCATGCATGGAGTACGTACGAAAATTATGAAGTTGCTACGAAAGGTAATATAATTACTAGTAGTACCATATATTACTACATGGATTTGACAGAAAGATAAAGATACATATGGATCCATCAATAACATCCTCATGCCCTAGTGCACCGGGTCACCAACCGACATGTGAGGAGCAGTGGCGTTGGCGGCGAGCTCAACGTGCTTCTGAACAATGTCGTCCAAGGTTGCCCTGCGGGTCAAGAAGGCCAGCGACCTGTCGTCCTCCTCTGGCACGTTGTAGTCCTTGTGGATGATTTGCGCGTAGACGTGGGTGATTATGTCGATGGTGTCTTGCTGCGCTAGGCGCTGCACGGCGAGCGCGACCTCGAGGTGGACATTCTCTGGCGCGACGGCGGGCAGTCGCAGGGCCACTAGTGCGTCGAAGATGTTGTCACCATAGAGGCCATTGAGGGTGGCGGGCATCGGAGAGCCTAGGCACGTAGGCTGGAGCCGTACGTCAAGGTCGTCCGCAAGCTTCTTGACAACGGTGAACTTGTCGAGGAAGCCGACGAGGACCTCGTCGAACAAGGAGACGAAGTTGTCTTCCAAGCGGCCTCTCGCCCTGGCAGCCTCAAGCATGACCTGGAGACGTTCCTCGGTGCCGGGCTGCAGGACGGCGTCATGGACCATCTAGCACAGCCGGCTGATGCTCGCGCTCATCGCCTCCATGGTCTAGCTTCTAGTCAACTGATCTTGCGATTGGAGTGATCACTCTTCCCTTGGTTAGGGTGCGTAGGATTCCATAGATTGGACTGGCGAGGAGCCTTTATATGAGAAGTGCAGACTGCGTTGCATTCACGTGTGTGTTGTCCATCTACTCCTCGGCCCTCTACTGCACCTGCCTTTGACTGTATGATAGGTGGGCCAGCTACCTGTTGGGCCCAAGTGTCATTCACCCAAACACAGGTGCAGTAAGTCAATGAAGTTGCATCCCCCTCCGTGCCGGTGTAGTATAGTCATCTCACTGGACCTCTAGTTGGTACCAAATGAGAGAACTTTTATGTTTACTGGTTTATTGGCCCCCTTTGCATTTTGCGCCAAGTTTTGACCTTTGATTTAACTAATAAAATGTTAATGCATGTAACAAAAAATATTATGTAAATCACCTTACGAAAACAAAATAATCCCAAAACACTTAGGCTGGTTGTAATGGGATGTATCATATATTAGTATCATTCATATGATACTAGTATATGATACTACCTCCATAATGCATAGTATCATGTATTAGTATCATATAGTACTTTATTTATTGCCATGCATAACACATAGTATCCTAGCATTTATTATGATATGGTATCATGATATGATACTCAACCCTCTCTTTCTTCATTTAATTCTGTGACACCTCATCAAAATTGCCTAGGTGGCATGCATGATACTAGCTATGATACTACCATTACGACCAGCCTTAGGCACAATACATTAACTCCCTCCTCATTTCTTATTTTGTGACATATCAACCAATGAGAGATGTGGGCCGTGCATGCTTTCAATGATTTGAGACTACCAATAATGACATGCAGTGGTTAGTTCATTGCATGTAGTCCTATTAATTAGCGAAAAGACATTAAGTTCTCTCGCTTTCCCCTTCGTCTTGGTCATGGTGCACAACCTGAGCATGGTTAATAGTATAGCCAGCTACTGGGTATATGATGTTGCCATGTCATATAGAGCCATCACTTGTAGCCACTCATAAAATAAGGTTAGCTATAAGGCCCCTCCCAATGCTCCACCTTGTACAGGTGCTAAGCCTTCCACATAGGCAAAAAAATCTGATGTGGCAAGTTATTTAAGAGGAGAGGTATGGGTGTGGTGACCCCAGGAAGAAACAATGCTAAGCGCGTGAATCTAGACAAAACAATAAATGAAGGAAGCCCACCAATACATGAAGAGCTTTAGTTGGTAAATCATTAAATGAAGCAAGCTTAGCTACCATAAGCTAAGCACCTATGTATTGGGGAGTATAGTTGCTATGCTATTTAATGTGCTTAGCACCTCATCTACGCACCCATGCATTGGCAGCGGCCTAAGGCTGACTATAAGAGTACTACCTTTTCTCATCTTCTGTCTCTCTTTCTTCATATTTATTGTATATCGGCCTAGGAATCCGCATATAGCTAGGCTCTTGCATGAGAGCCCACTCCTCTTTTTCACTTTCTCTAAGATGACTTATACACCTAGACGGAGGGAGTAGTCTCAAGTCATTGGATGCATGCGCACCCCACGTCTCGCATTGGGTGATTTCTTTTTTTGTGGCAAAAATCAGGGAACGAGGTGGGTAGTTAATGCACCATGCCTAAAAGTTTTGGGATTACTATTTGGTTTTAGTAACGTGAGTAATGCACCAGTATGGAGGGAGTAGAATAGTAGTCTTTGATTGCAATTTTTTGTTGGTAGCTTACAAAGCTGAGCGCTCGATGAGTACAGTAGTAGTCTGATTGACGAGACTTCAGATTTGAGCCATCTACCGGAAGGAATAAAACAATACACCATGTATTTATTTACATAGGGAGTAGTACTTTTTTTGTGACATGCATTACTAGATACTGCTAGTCAAATACTAAATCCAGATGGACGTGGTAGTACTACTAAATCTAGACGGTGGTGCTAGTACTAGTAGTAGTACTACCAACGTAGTAGTATTGTACTACCCGTTGGTCAAATTATTATGTGCTGCTCCTCACAGTGAAGTGACAAGACCCTGCACCGGAGATGACACCTGAGTATAGGCGTCGTGTTCGGCATACCATAGTCAGCCTCACCGTCTGCAGTCACTATCATCATGGCTGTAGATCTAGCCTGCTTACAACTAGCCGTGTTCGACATAATTTCCCGTGTCTAGATGCCCGTGCATTGCATGGAACACCAAGATTGGGGGTGGATGGCGCCGGCAGTGGCCATCGCGCCAAATTTTTCCATGGCCTTCTAGATGTGGTGGGGAGGAGATAAGGCTGATTGTGAGAGACAAGGAGTTGTCTGTAAATAGGGAACAAGTGCGGGCATCTTTTTGCAAAACTGGAGAAGTTTGGTTTGTATGCGTCAGATCTAGATCCAACGGCTATTGGTGAAATATGGCAGGCACAACATTATCACCAACTCAGGACCTCTTTGATTCACAGGATTTTGAAAACGCAGGAATAGGACAGGGCAATATTACAAGTTTCAAACTGATATTACAAATGTTAGGAGTAATGTTGCACCTACGAAGAGGGAATTACTAGGACGTAAGAACTTTCGTTACTTTAGGTGGATGCAGCATTATCGTACAAACTAAAATCCACCGCCCTGACAAGTCACTAATGGGCAAATAAATTTTCGAGTCTCTGGCCACTTGATGTTTCAAAAACAAATTCAGCTTCTGTGGAGACTTTGTCATTTAGGCGTAGATACTTGCGGTGATCAACACGCCATTCATTGTTGCGCTAGAGAACGCCAAACCTCATTACCTTGAGCACACTTGCCTCCAAAACAAAGAACCTGGCCAATTTAATCTTAGATGTGGTGCCTCGGTAGTCGATCAAATCAATTTCTGTAAGATGGAGATCAATGCATTCGATAAGATTGTTATAGTGCAACACATTTTTCACTTTTGGGTCTTTTTTTATCTGCAAAAGAAGAGAGCATATTAGAGCAGCTGGCTGTATAAGATTGCCGTGTCATCAAGAGGTACCAATATCATTCGCTCATACAATAGGGTTGGCTGGCTAGTGATATTCTCTCTCTCCCCCCCCCTCTCTCTCTCTCTCTCTCTTTCCTCTCACTTACCTAGGAGCACATGAAGAGCTTGGGCATTTGTTGCCTTCCACTATGTGGCTGATGCCATATTTCTCAAAAGTATGCCACATAATACGCATCGATGTCAAATCAAAAGATTTTGCCACCGCTCTCGCGATGTGAGAGAGTTGGCACCGCTGTGCACATAGACCCACATGTATAAACAAATCAATCAATCAAACCAACTACACAAGCCTCTCACTCTCCCGAACAAGTGTTTTTATTGCCTTAGTCCTCTCTCTCCCACGCAAGTTTTTTTCATTGCGTGAGTTAATTTGGCACCGGAGCAAAGTAGGTGATCCAGATTGGGGCACCAGGTGAGCAATGGAGGGGCATCAATGCCAAATGCATCACAAGTGAATTTGGCACGTGTTTTGGCCTACATAGTGGAGGGCCGTTATAGCCCACTTTTGTACTACCTCGTATTTAGTGTAAAATTTTGACCATAGATTTACCTAAGAAAATGCCAATGCATGTCACCAAAAATTATACCATTTTAAATTATGTTCAAATACGAATCCAACGATATAATGTTTAGTGACATGCATTAACATTTTGTCAGTTAAATCTATGGTCAAATTTTGATACTACAAAATAGGAAGAGTAAACAAGGATGGAGGTAGTACTTGCTCTTAGGGTAACCATAGAGTTATTAGTCTACGTTACTTTCCACTATGACCAGCCTAGGCTACTATAGTAGTACAACACAAAAACAATGCAGGTGATCACGTGAGAAAAATAACTAAAAACATTTCTTTTGGTGCAGTGCATAGATGCAGTTTTGAACACTACACTTGTCATCGTAATTTGGGAAAATTATGAAAAAAATGAACTATGTTGTGATTACCGTTTACTAATAGGAAAGAAGTTTCACCTTGATGAGTAGCTTCTCTGAGCATGGAAAGCATGTAAGGAATCCAACAACTTGATCCAGATTGGGGCCGGTAGATTTTATTGCCAAGATCTTCACTGTGCGCATAGACTAGGTCAAGCTTGTGGGAATCATTTTCTGGAAGACGGTTGTAAATACATCAAGAAGAAATTTAAAAATGTGAATTTCAAGAAGACGGAGAAGAAGATGAGTGTTGTACCTGAACGATTGCAGATCCAATAAAGAGTTCAAAAAATTTGGCAGACGAGTACACCAACGCTGTCAATTTCGGCGCGTCAATGACCCTGATTTTTGTTGGACCTTCTAGATCAGATACAAGCAATCTCTCAAGGAAAGGCGCATTCTCAATGACCATAATGTGGAACAATTGGAGTGATCTCTTCCCAATTTATGTCTTGTTGTGGGGCCAGCAAGACACATAAATCCATCGGAGATTCATTGAGGCGATGTGGAGGCTAATGAACCCGTGGATCTACTCAAGACGAAGGTACTCGAGCGCAGTACAGCTGCGGAGCAGGTGCTCCATAGCCTTCTTTGAGATGACAATGTCGAAGAGGTTAAGCTTCTTGAGTTGAGGGAGAAGAAGGGCGGGCATGACATTAATCTGGGGAAGATAGCAGGAGCTGAAGCTGGCGCGGCGCAGCGTTGGCATGAGGCGGAGCGCGGACGGCGGCAAATAGCGACATCGTCCAGCTTGAAAGCTAAGCTCCTCGAGCTGATCTAGGGCGGGGGATAAGAAACACTCGTCAAACTTGGCTTGGACCTTGCAGTTGGTACTGAACATGCGGATGTCAAGGCGTCTGGCTGGCCCAGGGTGGGATGAAAGGATCTTGGAGACTGCGGCCCTGCGTTTGCAATCCACGTCACAAAGGCAGCTGTTGATGGTGAGGTTGAGGGGGACACGGCGCCAGAGGGGGCGCCACCGCCAGGAGAGCAGGGCGGTCCGCATGGAAGATTTGGTGGGGAGGAGGCCGATGATGACGAGCAGCATGTTGTCGGGGAGGCTGCTGATGAAGTCCAGGCTTGCCGGATGCGGTTTTGGCTCGAGCCATGATGTCTACTATGCAACTTTATTCTTGTAGACACGTGTTGGGCCTCCAAGAATAGAGTTTTGTAGGACAGTAGCAATTTTCCCTCAAGTGGATGACCTAAGGTTTATCAATCTGTGAGAGGTGTAGGATGAAGATGGTCTCTCTCAAATGACCCTGCAACCAAATACAAGCAATCTCTTGTGTCCCCAACACACCCAATACAATGGCAAATTGTATAGGTGCACTAGTTCGGCGAAGAGATGGTGATAAAAGTGTAATATGGATAGTAGATATTGGTTTTTGTAATATGAAACTATAAAAACAGCAAGGTAACTAATAGTAAACGGGCACACAAACGGTGTTTCAATGCTTAAAAACAAGGCCTAGAGTTCGTACTTTCGCTAGTGCAATCTCTCAACAATGCTAACATAGTTGGATCATATGATTATCCCTCAAAGTGTAATGAAGAATCACTCCCGAGTTCCTATTAGCGGAGAACAAAATATAGGAATTGTTTATAGGGTACTAAACCACCTCAAAGCTATTCTTTCCGTTCGATCTATTCAAGAGTTCGTACTGAGATAACACAAAGCTATTTTTTCCGTTCGATCTATCCTAGAGTTCGTACTAGAATAACACCAAAGCATATTCATATTCATAATACTCAATCCACACAAAGAACTACAAGAGTGCCCTAAGATTTCTATTAGAGAAACAAGGACAAGAACGTGCATCAACCCCTATGCATAGATTACCCCAATGTCACCGCGGGAATCCGCAAGTTGAGTACCAAAACATATATCAAGTGAATCAATGCGATACCCCATTGTCACCAAGAGTATTCAATTGCAAGACATATATCAAGTGTTCTCAAATCCATAAAAGTATTCAATCCGATGACAACGAGATCTCAAAGGGAAAAACTCAATTCATCACAACAAGATAGAGAGGGGAAAACACCATATGATTCGACTATATTAACAAAGCCCACGGTACATCCAGATCATGACATCTCAAGAACACGAGAGAGAAAGAGAGAGATTAAATACATAGTTAATTGTACAAACGCTCAGCCCCGAGGGTGGACTACTCCCTCCTCATCGTGGTGGCCGTCGGGATGATGAAGATGGCCACCGAAGATGATTCCCCCTCCGGCAGGGTGCCGGAATAGGTCTAGATTGGTTTTTGGTGGCTACGGAGCCCTGCGGCGGCGGAACTTCTGATCTAGGTTAACCTCGAAGGGTTTCGGAATATTTGGGAATTTATAGTGCAAGGAAGGGGTGCGGGAGGCCACCGAGGTGGGCACAACCCACCTGGGCACGCCAGGGGACCCTGGCGCGCCCTAGTGGGTTGTGCCCACCTCGGGGCACCCCCCAGGTGCAGCTCTGGCCCATTGGGTTCCTTCTGGTCCAAAAAAAATCTTCGTAAAGTTTCGCGATGTTTGGACTCGGTTTGATATTGATTTTCTGCGATGTAAAAAACAAGCAAAAAACAGCAAGTGGCACTGGCCACTGGGTCAATAGGTTAGTCCCAAAAAATTATATAAATTTGCTATAAAATGATTGTAAAACATCCAAGAATGATAATATATTGGCATGAATACTTCATAAATTATAGATACGTTGGAGACATATCAGCATCCCCAAGCTTAATTCCTACTCGTCCTCGAGTAGGTAAATGATAAATAAATAATTTATGAAGTGTGAATGCTAGCAAAGTGCACAAGTTTGATCAATGATAATTTCAATCACTTTTCCTAGCATCATAATAGCAATTCTTTCTCATCAATTTTCTCATCTTATAGTGGCAACCAATTCACATGTTAAGGTTCAAACAATGAATTCTCTTGAAACCCAACAACCTATGTTCTTAGTCACCAAGCAATTGCAATTCAACTTATTCAACAGAGTTTAAGTAAGAGCTCCACATATTCAACCATCATATAGTCTTCTATGATTACTAACACTCACCGCGTACACATGAGAAAAATGTTTCAACTGGACAAATAGAAAGATAGGGGCTTATAATTTTGCCTCCCAACATATTCACCTCAAGGGTGATGTCTACAATAATAACTCATGCTACCCATATTCAACTGGACATATGTGCCTACATCTTTCCTCACCACATGATGCTTGCCAAAAGAGAAAAATAAAAAGGAATAGAGAGAAGAACTTTGACTCTTTGCATAAAACTAAATACATAAAAGTAAAAGATAGGTCCTTCACAGAGGGAAGTAGGGATTTGTAGAGGTGCCAGAGCTCAAAGCAAAAAACTTAGAGATAAAAACAATTTGGGAGGTGTGTCCATCCCCCCAACGAAAACGACTTAGAGTTCCCAACACTTTCCATGCTAGATATATCATAGGCAGTTCCCAAACAGAAAATAAAGTTTATCCCTTTTCCACCATACTTTCACTTTCCATGGCTAACCGTATCCATAGGTGCCCTCCATACTTGTGCAGTGACCAGTCAATAAATACTCAACTTGAGAATAACACATCTAGCATGGAAAATATTAGCCACCCCTCACCGCTCCGCGAGCGAAACAAACACACGAAAGAGAAGTTTATTTTGAAAATTAGAGATGGCACATGCAAATTTGCTTAGAACAGCAAAAGAATACCGCATATAGGTAGATATAGTGGACTCTTGAAAATAAGATTTGGGTTTAAGGGTTTTTGGATGCACAAGTAGTATCTCTACTTAGTGCGGAATTTTTGGCTAGCAAAGATGGGGGGCAAGCACCACATGTTGAAGGATCTATGACAATATAAGTTCTATGTGAATATGAAGAAACATAAACCATTACATTGTCTTCCTTGTCCAATGTCAACAATTTTGGCATATAATATTTTGATGGGGGCTCACAATCACAAAATATTTCCATGATAGTGTATTTATATGTGAAAGTTCTCTTCCTTATACTAATTATTCGTGAATTGCTTGTATGACCAATATTGTGATTGTCAAGCCTCAAAAGATTTCACTTTCTAAACCCGAAGTGAAGCTACCACTAGGCATGATATGATTTGAACTTCATGACATTCAATTTATTCAACAATTTACTCATAGGATATAAGTGAAGCACAAGAGTAAATGACATAGAAAAGAGCTACGTTGACGGGATGTGAATGCCACTTACTTAGCCTCCTTGGCAACCATTTGAGGACTCTAATTTATTTAAAAACTTTCAGATCTAAGTACTTTATTAAAACAGGAAGCAAAACAAAATAAAATGATAATCCAAGGATAGCACACATCATGTTAAGAAGCAAAAACTTAGGCACAACCAATACTAACTGATAATTGTTGAAGAAGAAAGGTGGGATGCCTACCGGGGCATCCCAAAGCTTAGATGCTTAAGACTTCTTGAATATTATCTTGGGATGACTTGGGAATCCCCAAGCTTGAGCTTTTGTGTCTCCTTAATTCTTCTCATATCACGATTTTCCTAAATCTCAAAAGCTTCATCCACACAAAACTCAACAAGAACTCGTGAGATAAGTTAGTATAAACCAATGCAAAAACCTTATCATTCTCTACTGTAGCAAATCACTAAAATTATTATTCAACATTTCACACTAAATTTCTCTGCATATTTAATACTCCTATCCTCAAATAGAATCATTAAACAAGCAAACATATGCAAACAATGGAAACATAACAGCAATCTGCCAAAACAGTACAGTCTGTAAAGAGTGCAAGAGTATCAGTACTTACCTAACTCCAAACATTATGAAAATTTACCACACTGAAGAAAATTTATCATAGCTCATTTTGCAAAAAGTTTCAACATTTTATCACATTCTGAATTTTCTAGGTAATTTTTTCAACAGCGGTAATTTTTTTGTTTTCGAACAGCAACATGTATACTTACAAAATAAGCATGGCAAAGGCTAAACTTGGTATTTTTATTGAAAAGAAAGATGAAAAACATTATTCTAAATAACAGCAAGCAAATCCTAGAAAAATAAAATTGATACTCCAAGCAAAACACATATCATGTGACGAATGAAAACATAGCTCCAAATGAGGTTACCGATAATGTTGGAGACGAAAGAGGGGGTGCCTTCCGAGGCATCCCCAAGCTTAGTTGCTTGGATCTTACTTGAATATTAACTTGGGGTGCCTTGGTCATCCCCAATATTAGGGTCTTGTCACTCCTTACTCTCCTCATATCGACATCTCACCCAAAACATGAAAACTTCAATCACACAAAACTTAACGGAACTTTGTGAGATAGGTTAGTATGACAAAGAGCAAACCATTTCACTTTGGTACTATCAAAGACAAGATTCAAGATTCATAATTGTCTCCACACAATGCATACTGTATCATATCATTTCTACAATTTATATTAAGCAATATAAGCCATAGAAACTAGAAAAGAAGCAAACTATGCATTGAAAACAGAATCTGTCAAAAACATAACACTCTGTAGTAATATGTACTCATACCATACTTATGCTACTCCAAAAATTCTTAAAAATTAGGAAAACCTGAGAAATTTGACTATTAATCTTATGCAAAAAGAGTCAGCATTTTATCACACTTCTGTTAAAAATGATAATTGTTTTCCTGAGCGCAAAAGTTTATGTTTTTCAGCAAGATCAAATGAACTATCACCGTAAGCCATCCCAAAGGTCTTACTTGGCACTTTATTGAAGCTAAATCAATAAAACATGATTACTACAGTAGAATAATCATGTGAACACACAAAAACAGTAGGTAAAAGTGTTGGGTTGTCTCCCAACAAGCGCTTTTCTTTAATGCCTTTTAGCTAGGCATGATGATTTCAATGATGCTCGCATAAAAGATAAGAATTGAAACATAAAGAGAGCATCATGAATCACATCGCAAGCACATTTAAGCCTAACCCACTTCCTATGCATAGGGATTTTTTGAGTGAACAACTTATGGGAACAAGAATCAACTAGCATAGGAAGGCAAAACAAGCATAACTTCAAGATTTTCAACACATAGAGAGGAAATTTGATATTATTGCAATTCCTACAAGCATAAGTTCCTCCCTCATAATAATTTTTAGTAGCATCATGAAGAAATTCAACAATATAACCATCAAATGAAGCATTCTTTTCATGATACATAAGCATAGAAATTTTCTCACTCTCCACATAAGCAAATTTATTCTCATGAATAGTAGTGGGAGCAAACTCAACAAAATAACTATCATGGGATTGAAAATTAAAATCACGATGACAAGTTTCATGGTTATCATTATTAAATATAGCATACATGTCATCACCATAATCATCATAAATAGGAGGTGTGCAATCATCATAATAAATTTTCTCATCAAAACTTGGGGGACTAAAAATATCATCTTCATCAAATATAGCATCCCCAAGCTTATGTCTTTGCATATCATTAGCATCATGGATATTCAAAGAATTCATACTAACAACATTGCAATCATGCTCATCATGCAAATATTGTGTGACAAACATTTTATTGACTTCTTCTTCTAACAATTGAGCACAATTTTCTGATCCATCATTTTCAAGAAAGTTATTGTAAAGATGATCAATAATATGATGCAACCTCAATTCCGTTTTTATGTAGTTTTATTTTTATATACCAAACTAGTGATAAAACAAGAAACTAAAAGATTAAATTGCAAGATCCAAAGATATATCTTCAAGCACTCAACTCCCCGGCAACGGCGCCAGAAAAGAGCTTGATGTCTACTACGCAACTTTATTCTTGTAGGCATGTGTTGGGCCTCCAAGCGCAAAGTTTTGTAGGACAGTACCAATTTTCCATCAAGTGGATGACCTAAGGTTTATCAATCCGTGAGAGGTGTAGGATGAAGATGGTATCTCTCAAATGACCCTGCAACCAAATACAAGCAATCTCTTGTGTCCCCAACACACCCAATACAATGGCAAATTGTATAGGTGCACTAGTTCGGCGAAGAGATGGTGATAAAAGTGTAATATGGATAGTAGATGTTGGTTTTTGTAATCTGAAATTAAAAAACAGCAAGGTAACTAATAGTAAACGGGCTCAAAAACGGTGTTTCAATGCTTAAAAACAAGGCCTAGGGTCTGTACTTTCGCTAGTGCAATCTCTCAACAATGCTAACATAGTTCGATCATATGATTATCCCTCAAAGTGTAACGAAGAATCACTCCCGAGTTCCTATTAGTGGAGAACAAAAGATAGGAATTGTTTGTAGGTACCAAACCACCTCAAAGCTATTCTTTTTGTTCGATCTATTCAAGAGTTCGTAATAAAAAAATGCAAAGCTATTTTTTTCCGTTCGATCTATCCTAGAGTTCGTACTAGAATAACACCAAAGCATATTCATATTCATAATACTCAATCCACACAAACAAGTACAAGAGTGCCCCAAGATTTCTACTGGATAAACAAGGACAAGAACGTGAATCAACCCCTATGCATAGATTACCCCAATATCACCGCCAGAATCTGCAAGTTGAGTACCAAAACATATATCAAGTGAATCAATACGATACCCCATTGTCACCACGAGTATTCAATTGCAAGACTGATATGTCTCCGACGTATCTATACTTTTTTATTGTTCCATGCTATTATATTATCTATTTTGGATGTTTAATGGGCTTTAATATGCACTTTTGTATTATTTTTGGGACTAACCTATTAACCGAAGGCCTAGTGCAAATTGCTGTTTTTTGCCTATTTCAGTGTTTCACAGAAAAGGAATATCAAATGGAATCCAAAAGGAATGAAACCTTCGCGAGGATCCTTCTTGGAACAAACGCAACCGAGAAGACTTGGATTAAAAGTCTGGAAGTTCGTGAAGCTTCCACGAGGCAGGGGGCGCGCCTAGGGGGGTAGGCGCGCCCCACCCTCGTGGGCCCCACGGAGCTCCACCGACGTACTTCTTTCGCCTATATATACCCATGTACCCTAAAAACATCTAGGAGAGCCATGAAACCACTTTTCCACCGCCACAACCTTCTGTACCCGTGAGATCCCATCTTGGGACCTTTTCTGGCGATCTGTCGGAGGGGGATTCGATCACGGAGGGCTTCTACATCAACACCATAGCCTCTCCGATGATATGTGAGTAGTTTACCAAAGACCTTTGGGTCCATAGTTATTAGCTAGATGGCTTCTGCTCTCTCTTTGGTTCTCAATACAAAGTTCTCCTCGTTGTTCTTGGAGATCTATTCGATGTAATACTCTTTTGCGGTGTGTTTGCCGAGATCCGATGAATTGTGGGTTTATGAATTTGATTATGTATGAATATTATTTGGTTCTTCTCTAATTCTTATATGCATGATTTGATATCTTTGCAAGTCTCTTTGAATTATCAGTTTAGTTTGGCCTACTAGATTGATCTTTCGTGCAATGGGAGAAGTGCTTAGCTTTGGGTTCAATCTTGCGGAGTCCTTTCCAAGTGACAGCAGGGGCAGCAAGGCACGTATTGTATTGTTGCCATCGAGGATAAAAAGATGGGGTTTATATCCCATTGCTTGAGTTTATCCCTCTACATCATGTCATCTTGCCTAATGCGTTACTCCGTTCTTATGAACTTAATACTCTATATGCATGCTGGATAGTGGTCGATGTGTGGAGTAATAGTAGTAGATGCAGAATCGTTTCGGTCCACCTGACACGGACGTGATGCCTATATTCATGATCATTGCCTTAGATATCATCATAACTATGAGATTTTCTATCAATTGCTCGACAGTAATTTGTTCACGCACCGTAATACATGCTATCTTGAGAGAAGCCACTAGTGAAACCTATGGCCCCCAGGTCTACTTTACATCAGATAAGTTTTCGATCAATAATTCTTGTTTAATATTTATTTTGCAATCTTTATTTTCTAATCTATACACCAAAAATACCAAAAATATTTATCTTATTATCTTTATCAGATCTCACTTTTGTAAGTGGCCATGAAGGGATTGACAACCCCTTTATCGCGTTGGTTGCAAGCTTCTTGATTGTTTGTGCAGTTACTAGGCGACTTGCGTGTAGTCTCCTACTGGATTGATACCTTGGTTCTCAAAAACTGAGGGAAATACTTACGCTACTTTGCTGCATCACCCTTTCCTCTTCAAGGGAAAGCCAAAGCATGCTCAAGAGGTAGCAAGAAGGATTTCTGGCGCCATTGCCGGGGAGATCTACACTCAAGTCAAGACACACCAAATACCCATCACAAACTCTTATCCCTCACATTACATTATTTGACATTCGCCTCTCGTTTTCCTCTCCCCCACTTCACCTTTGTCGTTTTATTTACCCTTTTTCGTTCATCTCTTTTCGCTTGCTTCTTGTTTGCTTGTGTGTTGGATTGATTGTTTGTCACAATGGCTCAAGATAATACTAAATTATGTGACTTTTCCAATACCAACAACAATGATTTTATTAGCACTCCGATTGCTCCTATTACCGATGCTGAATCTTGTGAAATTAATGCTACTTTGTTCAATCTTGTCATGAAATATCAATTTTCCAGCCTTCCTAGTGAAGATGCCGCTACCCATCTAAACAACTTTGTTGACTTGTGCGATATGCAAAAGAAGAAAGATGTGGATAATGATATTGTTAAATTGAAGCTATTTCCGTTTTCACTTAAGGATTGTGCTAAAACTTGGTTTTCTTCTTTGCCTAAAAATAGTATTGATTCATGGAATAAGTGCAAAGATGCTTTTATCTCTAAGTATTTTCCTCCTGCTAAGATCATCTCTCTTAGAAACGATATTATGAATTTTAAGCAACTTGATCATGAGCATGTTGCACAAGCTTGGGAGAGGATGAAATTAATGATACGTAATTGCCCTACACATGGTTTGAATTTATGGATGATTATACATAATTTTTATACTGGATTGAATTTTTCTTCTAGAAATCTTTTAGATTCGGCCGCTGGAGGCACCTTTATGGAAATCACTTTAGGAGAAGCTACTAAACTCCTAGATAATATTATGGTTAATTATTCTCAATGGCACACCGAAAGATCCACTAGTAAAAAGGTTCATGCTATTGAAGAGATTAATGTTTTGAGTGGAAAGATGGATGAACTTATGAAATTGTTTGCTAATAAGGGTGTTCCTTCTAATCCTAATGATATGCCTTTGTACACTTTGATTGATAATAATAATGAATCTATGGATGTGAATTTTGTTGGTAGGAACAATTTTGGTAATAACATGTATAGAGGAAACTTTAATTCTAGGCTGTTCCCTAGTAATTCCTCTAATAATTATGGTAATTCCTACAACAACTCTTATGGAAATTTTAATAAGATGCCCTCTGATTTTGTGACTAGTGTTAAAGAATTTCAATGCTTTGGTTGACGAAAAATTGCTCAAGATTGATGAGTTGGCTAGGAACGTGGACACATTTCTCTTGATGTTGATTCTTTGAAAATTAGATCTATTCCACCTAATCATGATATCAATGAGTCTCTCAAAGCCATGAGAATTTCCATTGATGAATGCAAAGAAAGAACCGCTAGGATGCGTGCTAAAAAAGATTGCTTTGTGAAAGCGTGTTCTTCTAGTTTTCATGATAATAATGATGAAGATCTAAAAGTGATTGATGTGTCTCCTATTAAATATTTGTTTTCCATTATGAATCTTGATAAAGATGGGACTGGAGATGAGTCAACTTTAGTTAAAAGGCGTCCCAATGATTCGGATTTTTTAGATCTTGATGCTAAAATTAATAAAAGTGGGATTGAAGAGGTCAAAACTTTACATAGCAATGATCCAACTATTTTGGATTTCAAGGAATTTAATTATGATAATTGCTCTTTTATAGATTGTATTTCCTTGTTGCAATCCGTGTTAAATTCTCCTCATTCTTATGATCAAAATAAAGCTTTTACCAAACACATCGTTGATGCTTTAATGCAACCCCATAAAGAAAAGCTTGAACTAGAAGTTTCTATCCCTAGAAAACTTTATGATGAATGGGAACCTACTATTAAAATTAAGATTAAATATTATGAATGCTATGCTTTATGTGATTTGGGTGCTAGTGTTTCCACAATTCCAAAAACTTTGTGTGATGTGCTAGGTTTCCGTGAATTTGATGATTGTTCTTTAAATTTGCATCTTGCGGATTCCACCATTAATAAACCTATGGGAAGGATTAATGATGTTCTTATTTTTGCAAATAGGAATTATGTGCCCATAGATTTCATTGTTCTTGATATAGATTGCAATCCTACATGTCCCATTATTCTTGGTAGACCTTTCCTTAGAACGATTGGTGCAATTATTGATATGAAAGAAGGAAATATTAGATTCCAATTTCTGTTAAGGAAAGGCATGGAACACTTTCCTAGAAATAAAATTAAATTACCTTATGAATCTATTATGAGAGCCACATATGGATTGCATACTAAAGATGATAATACCTAGATCTATTCTTGTTTTTATGCCTAGCTAGGGGCGTTAAACAATAGCGTTTTTTGGGAGGCAACCCAATTTTATTTTTGTTCCTTGATTTTTGTTCCTGTTTAGCAATAAATAAATCATATATCCTCTGTTATGATTGTGTTTTTTATGTTTTAATTAGTGTTTGTGCCAAGTAAAGCCTTTAGGATCTTCTTGGGTGATTGTTGTTTGATCTTGCTGAAAAAAACAGAAAGTATGCGCTCACGAGAATAATTTTCATTTTTTTACCAGAGAGCGATAAAATACCAATTCCAACTGCAGTAGATCAATATACAAATTATTTAGGTAGTTCTAATTTTTAAGATTTTTTGGAGTTCCAGAAGTATTCGAAACCTCCAGATTGCTACAGACTGTTCTGTTTTTGACAAATTCTGTTTTCCGTGTGTTGTTTGCTTATTTTGATGAATCTATGGCTAGTATCGGGGGGTATGAAACATAGAGAAGTTGGAATACAGTAGGTTTAACACCAATATAAATAAATACTGAGTTCATTACAGTACTTTAAAGTGGTGATATATTTTCTTATACTAACGGAGCTCATGAGATTTTCTGTTTAAGTTTTGTGTTCTGAAGTTTTCAAGTTTTTGGGTAAAGATTTGATGGATTTAGGAACAAGGAGTGGCAAGAGCCTAAGCTTGGGGATTCCCAAGGCACCCCAAGGTAAAATTCAAGGACAACCAAAAGCCTAATCTTGGGGATGCCCCGGAAGGCATCCCCTCTTTCGTCTTCGTCTATCAGTAACTTTACTTGAGGCTATATTTTTATTCACCACATGATATGTGTTTTGCTTGGAGCGTCTTGTATGATTTGAGTCTTTGATTTTTAGTTTACCACAATCATCCTTGCTGTACACACCTTTTGGGAGAGACACACATGAATCGGAATTTATTAGAATACTCCATGTGCTTCACTTATATCTTTTGAGCTAGATAATTTTGCTCTAGTGCTTCACTTATATCTTTTTAGAGCACGGTGGTGGTTTTATTTTATAGAAATTATTGATCTCTCATGCTTCACTTATATTATTTTGAGAGTCTTTTAGACAGCATGGTAATTTTCTTTGGCTATAAAATTAGTCCTAATATGATAGGCATCCAAGATAGGTATAATAAAAACTTCCATATAGAGTGCATTGAATACTATGAGAAGTTTGATACTTGATGATTGTTTTGAGATATGAAGATGGTGATATTAGAGTCATGCTAGTTAAGTAACTGTGAAATTGAGAAATACTTGTGTTGAGGTTTGCAAGTCCCGTAGCATGCACGTATGGTAAGTCCTGTAGCATGCATGTATGGTAACCGTTGTGTTACAAATTTGAAGCATGAGGTGTTCTTTGATTGCCTTCCTTATGAGTGGCGGTCTGGGACGAGCGATGGTCTTTTCCTACCACTATATCCCCCTAGGAGCATGCATGTAGTGCTTTGTTTTGATGACTTGTAGAATTTTGCAATAAGTATGTGAGTTCTTTATGACTAATGTTGAGTCCATGGATTATACACACTCTCACCATTCCATCATTGCTAGCCTCTTCGGTACCGTGCATTGCCCTTTCTCACCTCGAGAGTTGGTGTAAACTTCACCGGTGCATCCAAACCCCATGATATGATATGCTCTTTCACACATAAACCTCCTTATATCTTACTCAAAACAGCCACCATACCTACCTATTATGGCATTTCCATAACCATTCCGAGATATATTGCCATGCAACTTTCTACCGTTCCGTTTTTATGACACGCTCCATCATTGTCATATTGCCTTGCATGATCATATAGTTGACATCGTATTTGTGGCAAAGCCATTGCTCATAATTTTTATACATGTCACTCTTGAATCATTGCACATCCCGGTACACCGCCGGAGGTATTCATATAGAGTCATATTTTGTTCTAGTATCGAGTTGTAATTTTTGAGTTGTAAATAAATAGAAGTGTGATGATCATCATTATTAGAGCATTTTCCCATGAGGAAATAAAAACAGAGAGAAAGGCCAAATAGGAAAAAGAGAAGGCCCAAAAAAGAAAAAATGAGAGAAAAAGAGAGAAGGGGCAATTTTACTATCCTTTTTCCACACTTGTGCTTCAAAGTAGCACCATGATCTTCATGATAGAGAGTCTCTTATTTTGTCACTTTCATATACTAGTGGCAATTTTTCATTATAGAACTTGGCTTGTATATTCCAACAATGGGCTTCCTCAAAATTCCCTAGGTCTTCGTGAGCAAGCAAGTTGGATGCACACCCACTTAGTTTCTTTTGTTGAGCTTTCATACATTTATAGCTCTAGTGCATCCGTTGCATGGCAATCCCTACTCCTCGCATTGACATCAATTGATGGGCATCTCCATAACCCGTTGATTAGCCGCGTCAATGTGAGACTTTCTCCTTTTTTGTCTTCTCCACACAACGTTCATCATCATATTCTATTCCACCCATAGTGATATGTCCATGGCTTGCGCTCATGTGTTGCATGAAAGTTGAAAAAGTTTGATAATATTAAACTATGAAACAATTGCTTGGCTTGTCATCGGTGTTGTGCATGATGGGAGCATTTTGTGTGACGAAAATGAAGCATGGCCAAACTATATGATTTTGTAGGGATGAGCTTTCTTTGGCTATGTTATTTTGAGAAGACATAATTGCTTGGTTAGTATGCTTGAAGTATTATTATTTTTATGTCAATATTAAACTTTTGTCTTGAATCTTTCGGATCTGAATATTCACGCCACAATAAAGAAAATTACATTGAAAATTATGTTAGGTAGCATTCCACATCAAAAATTATGTTTTTATCATTTACCTACTCGAGGACGAGCAGGAATTAAGCTTGGGGGTGCTTGATACGTCTCCAACGCATCTATAATTTTTTATTGTTCCATGCTATTATATTATATGTTTTGGATGTTTAATGGGCTTTAATATGCACTTTTATATTATTTTTGGGACTAACCTATTAATCAAAGGCCAAGTGCAAATTGCTGTTTTTGCCTATTTCAGTGTTTCACAGAAAAGGAATATCAAACGGAATCCAAACGGAACGAAACCTTCGCGAGGATCTTTCTTGGAACAAACGCAACCCAGGAGACATGGAGTACAAGTCTAGAAGTCCGCGAAGCTTCCACGAGGCAGGGGGCGTGCCCAGGGGGATAGGCACTCCCCCACCCTCGTGGGCCCCACAGAGCTCCACCGACGTACTTCTTTCATCTATATATACCCATGTACCCTAAAAACATCTAGGAGAGCCACAAAACCACTTTTCCACCGCCGCAACCTTCTGTACCCATGAGATCCCATCTTGGGGCCTTTTCCGGTGATTTGGTAGAGGGGGATTCGATCACGGAGGGCTTCTACATCAACACCATAGCATCTCTAATGATATGTGAGTAGCTTACCACAGACCTTCCGGTCCATAGTTATTAGATTGATGGCTTCTTCTCTCTCTCTTTGGTTCTCAATACAAAGTTCTCCTCGATGTTCTTGGAGGTCTATTCCATGTAATACTCTTTTGCAGTGTGTTTGCCGAGATGCGATGAAGCGTGGGTTTATGAATTTGATTATTTATGAATATTATTTGGTCCTTCTCTGAATTCTTATATGCACGATTTGACATCTTTTCAAGTCTCTTTGAATTATCGGTTTAGTTTGGCCTACTAGATTGATCTTTCTTGCAATGGGAGAAGTGCTTAGCTTTGGGTTCAATCTTGCGGTGTCCTTTCCCAGTGATAGCAGGGGCAGCAGCACGTATTGTATTGTTGCCATCAAGGATAAAAAGATGGGGTTTATATCATATTGCTTGAGTTTATCCCTCTACATCATGTCATCTTGCCTAATGCGTTACTCCGTTCTTATGAACTTAATACTCTAGATGCATGCTGGATAGCGGTCGATGTGGGGAGTAATAGTAGTAGATGCAGAGTCGTTTCGGTCTACTTGACACGGACGTGATGCCTATATTCATGATCATTGCCTTAGATATCATCATATGCGCTTTTCTATCAATTGCTCGGTAGTAATTTGTTCACCCATCGTAATACATGCTATCTTGAGAGAATCCACCACTGAAACCTATGGCCCCCAGGTCTACTTTACATCATGTAAGTTTCCGATCTATAATTCTAGTTTACTATTTATTTTGCAATCTTTATTTTCCAATCTATAAAACAAAAATACCAAAAATATTTATCTTATTATCTTTATCAGATCTCACTTTTGCAAGTGGCCGTGAAGGAATTGACAACCCCTTTATCGCGTTGGTTGCAAGGTTCTTGATTGTTTATGCAGGTACTAGGCGACTTGCATGTAGTCTCCTACTAGATTGATACCTTGGTTCTCAAAAACTGAGGGAAATACTTACGCTACTTTGCTGCATCACCCTTTCCTCTTCAAGGGAAAACCAACGCATGCTCGAGAGGTAGCAAAGATATATATCAAGTGTGCTCAAATCCATAAAAGTATTCAATCCGATGACAACGAGATCTCAAAGGGAAAAACTCAATTCATCACAACAAGGTAGAGAGGGGAAAACACCATATGATCCGACTCTATTTACAAAGCCCGTGATACATCAAGATCGTGACATCTCAAGAACACGAGAGAGAGATAGAGAGATTAAACACATAGCTACTGGTACAAACCCTCAGCCCCGAGGGTGGACTACTCCCTCCTCATCGTGCTGGCTGCCGGGATGATGAAGATGGCCACCGGAGATGATTCCCCCGCCGGCAGGGTGCCGGAACGGGTCTAGATTGGTTTTAGGTGGCTACGGAGCCCTGTGGCGGCGGAAATTCTGATCTAGGTTAACCCCGAAGGGTTTCAGAATATATGGGAATTTATAGTGCAAGAAGGGGTGCGGGAGGCCACCGAGGTGGGCACAACCCACCTGGGCATGCCAGGGCCCCCTGGCGCGCCCTGGTGGGTTGTGCCCCCCCCGGGGCACCCCCTAGGTGCAGCTCTGGCCCATTGGGTTCCTTCTGGTCCAAAAAAAATCTCCGTAAAGTTTCACGGTGTTTGGACTCCGTTTGATATTGATTTTCTGCAATGTATTAACAAGTATAAAACAACAACTAGCACTAGGCACTGGGTCAATAGTTTAGTCCCAAGAAATGATATAAAGTTGCTATAAAATGATTGTAAAAATCCAAGAATGATAATATATTGGCATGAATACTTCATAAATTATAGATACGTTGGAGACGTATCAAGCCGCCTCCGCTTGTTGGCGTCCTCGCCGTCCATCTCAACCGGCGGTGATGCTGGTGTACACATGTGCTGGTGTGTGTTGTGTGCTGGTCTGCTGGGTGTGCGTGAGTGCGTCCTTCTGTGCATGCCGCCGCGCAGTGGTGAATTGTGCGCGAGTGTCCTTCACGCAGAAGAAGTGTCTCCTCAATGCGCCCTCAATTTACTAGCGTGCGGGGTGCTACCCTGAGTGGTTTCAACTTTGTTTACTTCACCGCGTGTCAGATGGGCCTCTAGTTTACTTATTTTCACCCACTGCCACCTGGGCTAGCACACGAAGATAGAGAACACAAGCTGACAAGGCAGCATGTGGACTGGTTGACTGGTCAACTAAACAATATACAAGCTATACGCTGACACACTGAGCGTATAATCCGTTGGTATAGAGAGTTCGAGTGAGAGGGGAGGCCCGTGAGAGATAGCAGAGAGAGAGAGAGAGAAAGAGCTACTCCCTCCGTTCGATAATGTAATGCCAACATTTTCTTAAAGTCAAACTTTTGAAACTTTGACCAAGTTTATAAAGAAATTACTAATATCTACAATACCAAGGATAAATGATAGTATGAAGTAAGTACATGTTGTGATGAATCTAATGATCGTCCAGATGTAAATGTTTTTCTCCACATATACCTGGTCTAACTTTTCTGAGGTTTGACTTTTCAAAACATCCATATGCTTATGGACATGAGAGAGTACCTAACTAGAGAGAGTGTGTGTGAAATAGAAAGAGTAACTGAAAAAAGTGTGTGTGCGTGTGTGAAAGAGACATGGATAACACATGATAAAAGTAGAGAAAAAGCATGTGTGTCTTATGCAAACATATCACACATGCATCTTTGACAGCGGAAGTAAGGTGAGGAGATATTGTGTGGTTGTTTTCAACCGAGAGAGAAAGACCCCTAGAATGTGGCCAAGAGGTGTCTGACAAACAAGGGAGAGAGGTCGAGAGAGACGTACGGAGAAAATGTAGACATGGGGAGGAGAGAGTGTATGTTTGTCATAGAGAGATCCCCTGGATATCGTGATGGTACTACATGGGTGGGAGATCGAGTGACAAGGTGTGTGTGCGATAGAAGATACCCCGAGAGATATCGAGATAGACATATGGATGGAAGGAGACAATACGTGTGTTCCTGATGGCTAGTGAGAGATAATCATACTTAGGGGGAGTGAGTGTGCCTATGATGGAGTGAGGGATTATGGTACTTAGGGGTGTGTGTGTCACATAGAGAGAGAACAAGGGCGGAGAGTGTTAGATGGGTCTATGTAGCGCGAGCAAGACAATTGTCTGTGTGAACCAGGGAGATATAAAGTTTGAGAGAGATGGAGGAGCCCCGATAAGGCTGAGTGGTGCGTCAGATAGCTGAGAGGGGGAAAGAGATATTCCATCTGCTCGATAATGCAGTGCATGTAAAAATTTTAGAAGTTGAACTTTTGAAACTTTGACCAGGTTTACACAAATGTTATTTATATCTACAATACCAAAGATACATCATACAAAACTACATCTCATGATGAATCTAATGGTATATGTTCGCTGTTCTAGATGTAAATGTTTCTCTCCACGTACATGGTCAAACTTTGTGATGTTTGACTTTTCAATAAATCTATATGATATGGACCGAAGAGAGTGCCTAAGTCGAGAGAGATCAAGTGCGTGTGGAGGAGAATGAGTGAGTGTGCAAAAAGAGTATGTGTGTGAAAGAGAAAGGGACAACAAATGATAAATTAGAGGGAGAGAGTGTGTGTGTTTTCGTTTCTTATGCAAACATAACACCCATGCATCTCTGAGATAGAAAAGCAAGGTGAGGAGATACACGAAGATAGCTAGTGCCTGATTGTTTGCAATAGAGAGAGACACCCCTATAGCACATGTCCAATAGAGGTCTGGCCAACAAGGAACAAAGGTCAAGAGGGACGCATGGGGAGGAAGATAGGGTGTGTTTGTGATAGAGAGATCCCCTCGAGATCGTGAGGGTACTATATGGGTGGGAGATCGAGGGAGGTGCATGTGCGATAGAAAGATGCCCCGAGAGAAATCGAGATAGACCATGCACATGTTTGTGATGGAGACTAAGATTAGCTAGTCATTTACATGTAGGGGGGACTGCGTGTGCCTATAATTGAGTGAGAGACCATCATACTTGGCTAGGCATGAGATTGTGTGTGTGCATGTGAGATGGAGAGAGAACGAGGGAGAGAGATAGAGTTTTAGATGGGTCTGTCAAGTGCGAGTGAGATATGAATGTGTATGTGTGACCCAGGGAGATGGAGAGTTTGAGAGAGAGAGAGAGGGAAGAGATCCAAGATGACAGAGTGGTGCATGAGAGAGGTACAGTCAACGAGCCAAGGAATTTGTGTGCGTAGGATGAGTGCACCCAAGATATGTAGCTTGGACTAGAGAATCATACATAGTGTGCGAGAGGGATCTATAGATGGAGTATATATGCATGCGAACTAGAAAGACCCCCCCCCCCCACACACACACATAAAGAGAGAGAGAGAGAGAGAGATGGAGAGAGAGGGAGAGGGATCAACTAGGTTTGTGTGTTGGATGCATGCGACATAATTGAAGATTGTCGGCGAGAGAGAGAGAGAGAAAGAGAGAGAGAGAGAGCAGGAGTCCGTGAGAGGGGGAGGTCACATTTTATGCATCAAGGACTGATATAAACTATGTTTCAATATAAACTTGCATTCAAATATTTAGATTGGAGAACATGTTATCTATAATCCGCACATGAACGGAGATATGCGTATATCAAACAAGTTCATTAATTTGACTTTCAACATGTTCATGGAGTACTATAATACTGTACAACATGCTACTCGATTGAGGTGTTCAATTTTGGATTTAGTTCACTATTTTGACCTGGTGAACGAGCTATTTCATTGAATCGAGATATTTCATTTTAGGTTTGATTCCCGTTTTTGAGTGGGTCAACTATTTGTCATATAGTAAATCGTTAGCAACGAGCATGTAAAAACACATTACTCCCGAGCATCATCTCTCCATCTAAAAAAGAAGTGGCAAGCTAATATTTCAAAATTTGATTCGAATGGACTTGGTAAGGTAGACGTGGATGCTCGTTCTCCGAAAATTTGAACGAACGGTTAAACACCCTCTGCTCGGTGAATTCGCCCGAGCAAATAAACGGGAGACACGAAATTACCAGCCTATGTGGGAGACACATCAATTGGCTTGTTGTACATCAAGGGTAGGTTCGTAAATTTATAAACCATGGTCGACAAAACAACCTCTCCTCACCCGAAATAGCTCGTGCCCACTATTTAAACATGCTCTCCTCGCTCGAAATCGCTCGCACCCACTATATTTCAAAACACGCCCTCCTCGCCCAAAATCGCTCGCGCCCACTATATTTCAAAACACGCCCTCCTCGCCCGAAATCGCTCGCGCCCACTATTTGGGGGAAGCAAAGTTACTCTACTATCCCTAACCCTCAGTACACAGACCCAAGCCAAGAAGCCTAAAGGCAGGGGTAGAACTGTAACCCCCCCCCCACACACATTTCAGACAAATGCGCCCGTAAGACATGGTTCCCCCTCCCAATTCCCCATTCATACCTCATGGGCGCCAAATCACCTTCTCCCCGGAAGCTCCCTTTTCCCGAGCCGCGAAACCTCAGCCCCTCCTCCATGGCATCCCCACCGCACCAAATTCATAGCCGCCCTCCTTTCTAATCTTGGAGATGCTTTCCATTTGCCGTTGTGCACTGGGTCATGTGCCTCTTACTCCGTGCTGCCGGAGCGGCCTCGACGACGGCCGCGTGAACCGTACCGGAGCCAATTCACCCCCGTCGTTGTTCATGGCGCCGGAGCGGCTCCAACTTTGGATCCGTTTAGAGCCCCGACACTGCTTCCCCGTAGTCGTCGACCATCGCGACATATTTGCTTCCCTGCCACCGGTAGCGACCGCAACCATGTCGGCTTCACTGACTCAGTAGCTAGAGCTGCCTACTTCAACAGGCCGCCAGATAGGTCGCACCCTCATCTCAAATCACTTTATTTAGGCGTCAGTTGTCTGAATTTTTATTTTGGGCCAATCGATTCCCAATGGGAAGCAACACCCCTCGAGCCGGCGGAGCTCCTAGGCTGTCGGTTGGCTAGTGTCTAACATAAGGGTGCAAGGGCACAAGTTTGCCGCGGAAGCAGCGCTTAGATGGCTATCTTAGAGTTGCGTGGGTTGAAGGTACTGCCGCCATCGGATCTGGATGACATCGAGTCTTTGTGGATTGTCCCGGGGGCGGTGCAACCACGGCAGTGCGGTGGGGAGGGGAGTGGGGTTTTGGTTGGGTCCACGGATGGCGAAGGCAGGCTGCTCTGTCGGTGGTCACCGGCTCTCGGGGAAGATTCCGAACAGTGTCAGCCGGGAGGCACAAGACGGCCATCAAGCCATGCGGCGTAGATCGGATAGTACCAAAATAAAATAAAATCGTGTGACCCCAATTTAGTCTTCAGTCAACAGACGTGTGACCACTCTCGTACCTTGCTATTGATCTCTTAGGGTATTTCTTCAGATCAGAGAGATCTATCATTCTTAACATTATGTGTTTTCTGCATCTTCAGCCACACCATCTTTCGACTCACCGCAGCTGCTCCAACAAGGGAAGCATACACCAGAAGGGAGCTATAGTCCCCACTCAACAGTTCCCTGCATCGAATGCGCGTGCCCTACATGGACAACCACAACAACTGCAGGGCCATCGACAAGTCAGCACATGATGCTCACTCCTGTGGATGGCGGCCAGATAGGTTGTACCCTCATCTTACTTGTGTGCAACATTTATGGCTTTGTTATTCATCTAAGCATGGAAAATATATTATCACATTTCACTGTATATTCATGCCGATCTCTTATGGGTCTTGTTCAGGAGTTAACATTGTTCCATAGTTCAGCTAAGAGACTTGTTCTTTAGGTAACGTTGTTCCATATCATCATCCATCATCCATTGCTATCACACAGGCTGGTAATTATAGTATTATACCACTTCTAGTATAACCTATGTTGTTCTTTAATACTTTTGTGTGCCATCTAGTTAATCTCGAGTACAAATGATACATATTCTGTAGCTTTCATCTGTGTTCTCCCTTTAGTTTTTGAGACCTGTTGCTACTAGTTAACCCCGGTCCTACTATTTATGTCGTCTCCTACAGGCACTCATTACATAAATCTAACTACTAGTTGTCTTCCATGCATGTCATATATAATTGCACACACTGATTTATCCACAAGAACCTCACAGAGAAATGTAACAGCCAACAAACTTGACGTCAATGATACCCAATATGATGGAACATGTAAAGATAGTTCTTCACAAGACTTGCAGAAAGATGATGAATCCTATTCATCCCACAAGGTCCTTTCCCTAACTTGGCCCTTGATATGGGTACAACATGCATATAATGTCATGGAGTGCATCTACTCTGTTGCAATGCCTTGTGCTTAGCCTACTAATCATGCATGTAAATATGGCATGCCTTCCTATTTTTCAGTACCTATTCCATCCATGATAACATGTTTTCAAATTTGAGTACCGTCATTCTACTCTATCGCAATGCCATCTGCTTAGTTTGGACATCATGCTTCTCAATATCTTATGCATTGCTATTCATCAGTATGTACTTCATCTGTCTACCATAGCATGTTCTTTTTCTACATTGAAGTGTTGTTCTAGTGGTCTCTTGCAATGCCATCTTAGTTTCCCAATCATACACGCATACGTTGCCTTAGTGTTTTTCTGTATGTATTCCGCTAGCGTATAGTTTTACATTCAAGTAGTGTTTTTTACACCGTTGTGTTGGTGTCTACCTTGCCCTAGCCCTCGACTACAGCTCGCCGGTGCTCTCTCTTCCTCTATACTCTAGCTCAAACGATCAAGGGAAGAAGGAGAAAGGTGGACACAGGAGGTTTCCAGCGCTCATACACCGCCGCACGTACGGCCTCGTATTTTCTCCTCGAGCAACAACTTGAGCCGCGCACCTATTACAACGTCATCGTGAGGATTTATACCCAGGGCCGGCGACCAGGCACACAGCCACGCTCCTGCTCCCTCGCGCCCATGCTCCGGCCTCTCGCTCGTGGCAGCGACGTGCTCCAACGCACAGCTCACGGCAGGCCTCCAAACAGATCGTGCACGAGCTCCCCGCACGGCTCGCCAACAGACTAGGCCTACTACGACACGTCCCATGTACATGCACACGCACACCCAAACATTACCCACGCACGCACACATGCATGCACACTCGCGGACCCGACGCGCCCGTCGTGCCCAGCGCGCGCCCAAACACGCGTCTGACTCGACCGACTCGCCGTCGCGGCTTATTATCCCAACACTCTCCCCCTAAGACGTGGCTCAGAGCAGGCTGCCGTCCTCGAGGTCGGCGTCCTCCATCATCACATGCTCCTCCGTTGGCACCTTCCGAAGCTGGGGGCATTCAAGCTTGAAGTGCCCGTGCTCGCTGCACTTGTAGCAGCGGTCACACCTATTGCCACTGTAGCCCGACTCCACGCTCCACCCGTCGTCGTCGTCCCGAGCACCACTGCTCTTCTGCTCCCGTGCTCACCACTGCGCCGCTGTGTACATGATATGACCGTCCGCCCGCTCGCCGCCCGCCTGTCCATGTCGTCGTAGCCGCTCGATGAAGGCCTTCAGGCAATCGAGCGCGTCCTCGAACGACATGGTGGAGACGTCGCAAAACTGCTCGATTCCGGCCACCGCCGCATACAAGCGATCCGGCACAGAATCGAGGAGCTTCTTCACCATCGCAGCATCGTCCAACGTCGACCCGAGTCCCGCGTAGCGCACCGCCATGCCACCAAGCTTGCTGGTGAATCCATCCAGTGTGTCGCCCACCACCATGCGCAACATCTCAAACTCCCCTCAGAGAGTGCCCAGCCGCGCCGCCCGGACTCGGTCTGCCCCGATGAACCTCGCCTTCAAGCTAGCCCAGATTTCCGCCGCCGTCTTCTTGGACGCAACCTGCAGCAGAAGGTCGCAGGCGAGCACTCGAAGCAGGTACGCCCACGCCGGCTTGTATTTCTTGGCAATCATGGTCGCCGCCGCGTCATTCGCCGGAACCACTACCTCCCACAGCCCGACAGTATCCAGGTCGGCCCCCACCTTGATTTCCCATGTAGTGTAGTTCTCACCAGTGAGCACGGGCACCGGCGCAGGCAGCGAGCTCCCCGAACTGCCGGAGTACGGGACGAGCGACATCTCCGACAATCTCCTCTGAACCTGACGCTCTGATACCAAGTGTTGGTGTCTACCTTGCCCTAGCCCTCGCCTACAGCTCGTCGGTGCTCTCTCTTCCTCTGTACTCTAGCTCAAACGATCAAGGGAAGAAGGACAAAGGTGGACACAAGAGGTTTCCAGCGCTCATACACCGCCGCACGTACATCCTCGTATTTTCTCCTCGAGCAACAACTCAAGCCACGCACCTGTTACAACGTCACCATGAGGATTTATACCCAGGGCCAGCGACTGGGCACACACCCATGCTCCTGCTCCCTCGCGCCCACAATCCAGCCGCCTCGCTCGCGGTAGTGATGCGCTCCAACGAGCAGCTCATGGCAGGCCTCCAAACAGATTGTGCACGAGCTCCCCGCACAGCTCACCAACAGACCAGGCCTACTATGACGCGTCCCGTGTACATGCACATGCACGCCCAAACGCTACCCACACACGCACACATGCACGCACACTCGCGGACCCGACGCGCCCGTCATGCCTGGTGCGCGCCCATACACGCGCCTGACTCAACCGGCTCGCCGCCGTGACTTTATTAGCCCAACATGTTGTCCTGTCGTATCCCTAGCTCTTACATCATACCCCCTCCGTCCGGATTACATGTCGCAGAAATGGATAAAACTGGATGTATCTAGAACTGAAATACGCCTAGACCCATCCATTTATTTCCGGATGGAGGGAATACCTGTCAATATGTCATGCCTTTCTATTCTTCAGTACCTATTCCATCTCTGATGTAGCATGTTTTATAATTGAAGCACCATTCTTCTATATAAGGCATGCGAGGGGAAGATGGCTATGTTAGAATCTGAAGGGTTACAAACCAGGTCTTTGCAAAAGATCCAAACGCCAGGAGATAATAAACCAACTCTGGTTTTCATAGATACTGCTCCAGTACAGAGAAACCCAACTCCCACTGATAATAAGCAGATTCTAGTGGCCAAAGAACTAGTCCGCTTTGGTCCAGCAAAAATATGTCAACTCCATTCTAAGAAGCGTGTGCGTATCCTTGCATCATGAAATTTTATAGCATTCTGATCATATTTTCTACATGTTTCTTACCCATCTCTCTTTTAGAAAATAAGGTTAAACGATAGAAGACTTCCTCCATTGGGATCGTATTCGAGGAAAGTATCTTGCGGGAATTCTCTGTGCTCCAATGCTGATGTAAGTATCTGTTGTATATCACTATATTTTTACATCAGCATGTATTTTGTTAATTGGCGTGAACCAACCTTTATCTGATCTAAAATTAGTAGTAGCAAAATGTTAAAGGCGACAATGTTGATTTTTGTAAGGAAAACTACCTGGTAGTTTTGCATACTGAGCTGCATGAGTGTACTATCTCATATCATGCACATTACTGAACTGTTGTGCTGCTCTGGTTGCCCATCCATTCATTGTGTCAATGTTGCTTTCATATTACCTTACCTGGGTGATGATAGTTGTGCCATATTGTGTTAATTTGGTGTAGGCTGGTGTGGTCTGGTTGCCCAAACGTTCGTTGTGTCAATGTTGCTTTCCTATTATATGACCTGGTGTCACACCCTAGCTAGTCATGCATTAGAGTGTTGCATCATGTTTACTCTTTCATCAGAAACTTGAAATGGGGATGACAGAACCCCCAGTCCCCTCTGAAACCAACTAGGGCTACTAAAATAATTTTTCAATGAACCTGAAATGCCCTTCTAAAATGCCCATCATTTTTGTCTTGGTTCAGAACCTCTGCCAAAAATGGTGCACATTTTCCTAGGCCATCCTAGGGTTTTTGAATTAAATCATAAATATTTGAATTTGGGCATTTAAAATAATATAAAATATTTAAATGCTCAAATATCTCCAAACTAAAATGTTTCATGTTGGAAATAATCCAACTATGGGCCAGGAATAGTTTGGTGATTTTTGAAGTTGCCTAGGTATTTTATTTAATTCAACAAAGTTGCAGATATATTAAATAAAAACAGAAAACAGAAAAGAAAGGGGAAGATTTCCCTGTGCGGCCCAGCCAGCTGGCCGGCCCAGCCAGCAACCGACCCAGCCCAGCACTGTAGCTCCCCGTCGTCTTCCTCCCCTCGCCCCGAAGCTGCTGCGTGCTCGCGCGCGCGCGGCCGCGCGGCCACCTCCTGCTTGCCGACGCCCTCCTGGCCGCGTGGACGACGCCCGCAGCCCGTCCCGATCCCCCCTGCTCTCTCTCACTCTCCCCGGCTCTCTCCTTCCTCTCCCTCGCTCTCTCTCTCACACGGCCGAACACCACCGTCGCCACCGTTCGCCGTAGCAGCCGTCTTCCGACCACCCCTCGCTCCCCCGACTAGCTCAGAAGCTCCGCCACAACCTCCTCTTCCTCCCCACCGCTCCACGGGCCTCCGGAAGCCCTGCATCGCCGCCACGTCGCCGTTCCCCTCTTCGGCTCCGACCACCGTCGCCGTCGAATTCACCGTCTCCAGCGCGTCTCCGAGCCCGCTTCGACGCCCACTGCAACCGCGGTGAGCCCCCGAGTCGTTTCCCCCTTCTTCCCTGGTCTCTCCCGACCTCTAGGCCCTAGCTCCACCTCGACCGAGAGCTCCACGCCGCCGGCGATGTCGCCGTCGTGGCCACGGTCGCCGTAGCGCCCAACCGAGCACACCATCGTGCTCCACACATCACCAGGAGCACGTAGAACGCACCAACGCCTCCCCAAACCCCCTGCAACACTGATTCCGACCGCACCCGAACTCCGGCCGCCGCAGCCGAGCTCGCCGCCGTCAACTCCGGCCACCCCGAGCCCAACCACCACCACCAATAGACGCGGCTCAACCTCAGCAACACGTAGATGCCTTCCGCCGTCCATTTGGTCGCCGGAATGGCAAAAAGCACTCTCGCCGCCGTCTCGGATCTCGCCGGCGTCATGTCGCCGGTGGGGTTTGACTTGACCGACCTGGGGTTTGACCCCCCAGGGTCACTGACGCGTGGGCCCTGTCGGCCAGATGGTTAGGTTAGCGCTAACTACTGTTAGTCAACCCCCCTGACACTGACAGTGGGCCCCAGCGCCACTAATTAGTAATTAGAATTAATTTAAATCTGTTTAACCCCCCCTGTCACTGACGTGTGGCCCCCACACGTCAGGTTTGACTTCAGCCAGCCGCAGTTGACCACTGACGTCATGCTGACGTCATGCTGGCGCAATAATTATATTTCTGGATTTAAATTAAATCAGGAAATTCCAGAATATTAATTAAACTTCCAAAATTCATAACTTTTATTCTGTAACTCCAAATTGGACAAATTATATATGAAAAATGATCAGAAAAATCCAATCTATCCATCTGTACTATTTTCATGCATGATCAAACAAGTTAAATTGATGATTCAAGCAGAACAAGGAAAAGCACTTTAAAAGGCCATATTTGAATTTGAAATTTGAATCTTTGATTCAAATTTGTTCAAACCCTTCTGGCTTTAGTTGCATTAGCCCAATACACTCATATTGCCATGTTTCATGCATGCATCATATTGTTGCACATTGTTTGGTGATGCTTGTGTATCGATGCCCTTTGCGACAGGTTCTGTCCCCGAGGAGTACCGTGATTACCCTAACGAAGAACCGTATCCGTGCATCGAACCATCAGGCAAGCAACCAACCATTTGATCATATCGATACAATCCCATGTTCTCGCTCCTGCTCTCTTTTACTGCATTAAGACAACGCGATTCAAACTGCTGTGTGCTACGGTAGTTGAACCCATTTCCTCTGCATGACCTGTCATTGCCACAGTAACTAGATGAAACCCACTAGCATGTGTAGGAGTTGATTGAGCCACATGTATGTGTTGTTCCTACCTTGCTATGCCTGCTATGCTTAGAGTCGTGTCAGGTCTGGTTCATCTGGGTGATGGGCTAGAGTGAAATGATTATGTCGGTAATGAGAGTGGTGTGGTGAACACGATTTGGTAAAGGTATCGATGAGAGGCCATGTAGGAGTACATGGTGGGTTGTTTCATTGAAGCCGACCTTAAGCACTGAGATCTGTATGTGTGATTTAAGAATCAGCTACTACCATGCATTGGGCCCGAAACCAATGGACCCTCTCGACTTCTTATTCACCCTAGTTCTCCGTCCAGGAGTTGCAAGTAGTTTCTGGTGTTTGTAGCCTACTGGAGGCCGTGGACAGCGCTGACCGTAGGGGTGGGCTGTGATGCGGTAGGTACGTGGCCGGGTGTACCGAATACCCGTTAGGTATCTCGGGAACCCTGTTCACATCGTTCGGGGCCGTATGGGAAACCTCGGCCGGACTCCCTGCGGATGGAACCTGAATAGGCGATAAACCTGGACTGGAGGCTTAGGTGATTAGGTAGGTCGTGGCCGACACCCACGTTGGGCTTCCGCTTGAAGGTTGCCGAGTACATGTCGTGTAAACGACGGTAAGTGGTGAGAGCGTGTATGAAGAAGTACCCCCTGCAGGGTTAACATGATCTATTCGAATAGCCGCGTCCGCGGTAAAGGACTACTTGGTTGCCTATACAGTTCATAGACAAGTAAATGGAAACTACTAAAAGCCTCAAGATAAGTGTGAGTGCCGAGGATGGCTCTTCCGTAGGAAGACGGAGGTGGATCCTCGGTAGTGTATTGAAGTGGTGAGTAGTGGACTCGTGTGCGCAAAACATTTCAAGTTGGAGTATCGTAGGATAGTCTAGCCAAGAGTCAAAGCTAGCTTGCTGCAATAACTCCACCAACCCTTCTTGATACTATGCATGTATGTAGGATCTGATGTAAGTCTTGCTGAGTACTTTTGTACTCATGTTGCTATAATCTACATTTTTACAAAAGACGCTGCAACCCCTTCTGATGGGTTCTATGTAGACGTTGACATCAACGAGTAGGCTAAGGACCCAGGTGGTGACCCTGAGCTTGTGATGGACCACGTAGTATAGTTAGGCTTCCAAGCCTCTTTTATTTTACTAGTTGTCTGTACCCAGACAAAGTACTTCCGCTGTTGGCTTGTATGACTGTATGACTTGTATGTTGGGTCGTGAGACCCGTACCTTTGTGTATGATATGTATGGCTCCCTGAGCCTTAAATAAAGTACTTGTGTCATAGAGTCATGTTGTGATGCTTCGTTGTATTTGCACATATCGAGCATATTGTGTGTATGGTTGAAATGCTTGGTATGTGTGGGATCTGACTATCTAGTTGTTTATCTTTAGTAGCCTCTCTTACCGGGAAATGTCTCCTAGTGTTACCGCTGAGCCATGGTAGCTTGCTACTGCTCTGGAACACTTAGGCTGGCCGGCATGTGTCCTTCTTCGTTCCTGTGTCTGTCCCTTCGGGGAAATGTCACGCTTTGAGTACCGGAGTCCTGTTAGCCCGCTACAGCCCGGTTTACCGGAGTCCTGCTAGCCCAGTGCTACAGCCCGGACCCACTTGCTGATGACCGACACGTTCGAAGCTGGGTCATGGATGCCTGTCCCTGTAAGTCTGTGCCACTTTGGGTTTACGACTAGTCATGTCAGCCCGGGCTCTTTATCATATGGATGCTAGCGACACTATCATATACGTGAGCCAAAAGGCGCAAACGGTCCCGGGAAAAGGTAAGACGACACCCGTGGGGATACCGTGCGTGAGGCCACAAAGTGATATGAGGTGTTACCAGCTAGATCGATGTGACATCGAGTCGGGGTCCTGACAGCGTTGGCATCAGAGCCGGACTGCCTGTAGGTTCTCCAAACCAAACTGGTCGATGTTGAGTCTAGAAATTCTTTAGTTATATGTAGGGGAATTGTTTGTGGGTTGGAACGTAAGGCTCTTTTACTTCTTATACCTTATGACTTTCTGATCTGAGTCGGTCCATTCTTCCACCGGGGGTTAAGGAATTAGGATCTATTTCTCTATCAGGATCACGTGTTACTAATCAGTAGTACCTTATAAGTTTGATGGATACAAGCCTAGTTCAGTTCTACTACCACATTATGTTGTTAGGATGGTTCCAGAACTTTGATGTGATGATGTTGAGTGTGTACGAAATCCTTTGTCAAATGTCTCAAAATCCTTTTTGAGCATTTACAGCTGTTATGCTGCCGAAATTTTGCTAGAAATTCTAATGCCTTTGCATTATGATTATGCTTTCAGATGGCCACTCGCGACCTCAATCAAGTGGTTCGCCTGACTCGATGCCTAGATGTACCCGGCCATACTGCTAAGTTGGTCAGGGTAATGACTGAGGCTGGATATCGTTGGTATCCTGAGTACACGGTCGAAGAGCAATTCCGAGACTTCAATCAAAGCCAGTATCTCTGCACTGTCAGGATATTTCCATCTTATCCTGGATCTACCGAGCCTCTTCACTGCTCCTATGGACTCGGGGTTACTATTGAGATGGCTGTGCAGGACGCCGCCTACTCTATGATGACCATTATGCGAGTCAGATCTGGTCTATTTCGGGACTCTGACTTCCGGTATATGCCAGGATCACTTCCGGGAGCACAAGGATATCTCCAAGCTATTTATGCTGACTCCACTCAGGAGGATTCACGGACTCGCACCACTGCTGAGATGCTCGAGGATAAGGACCGTGAAAATCGGGCCTTAAGGTTAGAGCTCTTCAATACCCGTGCTGACCACTGGGCCACTTTGACTCGGTTCGCACCGGCGGTGCAAGCTGGATATTCAGATATGCGCGATCTCTATCCTGTGAGATCTGCTCTGCCAGACGTGATGGTTTGGCGTGATGTAGGAGGCATCACCCCACCTCGCGGTCCCCGCAGGCCACCGTTTGTTGGTCCAAGGCCTCATCCTAGCCCCTATGGTCCACAAGCTCCGCGAGATCGTCTGTTTCCGGATGAACATGTTGAGCTTCCAGGCTATGGAGGTGACTTTTATGAGGACTACTACGGATCGGTCTGAGTTAGGGGGTAGCATCACTAGTTCGCACTAGCTGTGTCATCTATCGTCCCGCGTGACTCGTGGGTTATGACCTAGTTTGTACTCCTTCCGGAGGTGTAGAAAAATAATGTATAGGAGCTTGGAATGCCTCCGATGAGATGTAATCCTTTTCTCACCGTAATAGTACTTTGTTTGGTCTTGTACTAAACCTTGTATGGTGTGTATGACGATGGAATAAAGAAGCAGTTTCTGTATCTACCATGTCATACGGATGATCATCTTGCATTCCGAGTTATTTCTTACATTATGTATCCCATGTCGGAATTTCATCATTCTGACTAAATCATTGTCTTGTTTACCTAGGATGGTCAACACGCGCGCCAACCCTGCTTCCCAAGAGCAGGCCGAAGGCAGTGAAGCCAGGAATGAAAATCTGCCTCATCCTCCTTCACTAGCCGAGGTGATGATGGAAGCTGAGAGAAACAAGCGGGAGACAAACCGTTTGTTGGAGCGTATTGAACAGAATACAGCACACCATCAGAGGGCTAACGTGGTGTCACTCAGTGATTTTATCAAATTGCATCCACCCACGTTCCACCACTCCGTCGAGCCTCTCGACGCTGATGACTGGCTTCGCAGTATCTCTCACAAGCTGCGTTCCGCGCTGGTAGCGGAGGCTGACAAGGTCACCTTTGCCGCATATCATCTTGAAGGCCCCGCCAGTCTATGGTGGGAGAATTATGGAGCTATGCGCCCAGCAGGCCATGTCACAACTTGGGCTGAGTTCAGTGAGGCTTTCCGTGAACATCACATTCCGGAGGGTCTCATGGACCGTAAACGTGAAGAATTTTGCAGTTTCACCCAAGGCCGACTTTCTGTGGACGTCTATAGCAGAGAGTTTGGTAATCTTGCACGATATGCAACCGAGGAAGTTTCTACTGACGCCAAGAAGCAAGCAAGGTTCCGTAAGGGCCTTAGTCCTGAGCTTCGCCGCGACCTCCGTCTGCATGAGTGCACATCTTTTTCGAAACTTGTCAACAAAGCCATCAGTGCTGAAACTGGTCAGACTGACTATGACGCAACACGCAAGCATGGACGTGACATGGGTTCCTCATCCGGTGCTGGTCCTCAGAAGCGCCGCGTGTGGGTACCCAACACCGCCCTGCCACCCAGGTTCACACCGAGGCCATCTTTCCAGGCGCCTCGCCCTGTTCAACAGTCTGCACCAACCAAGCCCTATGGGGGTCCATCCAATAATGCTCCTCCACGTACCAGTTCCGTGACTTGTTTCAAGTGTGGGGAATCTGGTCACTATATGCGTGAGTGTCCCCAGACCAACCCCAATCAATCTGCTAAAGCTGTTGGCCGTGGCAAGCCGACAGGGAAAGTGTTTCATGCTAAACCGGTCACCGCTTCACGTGGCCATGTCAACTGTATCTCTGCCGAAGAAGCTCAAGAGGATCCCAACGTCGTTCTCGGTACGCTTCTTGTTAATTGCCACCCGGCATCTGTTCTTTTCGATACAGGAGCCTCTCATTCTTTTATATCCGAAAATTATGCTCGTTTGCATAACGTTGCATTCTGTGACTTGCCATCCACTATGGAAATCTCTACCCCTGGGTCTAGATGGCAGACCTCTAGGGTAAGTTATGGAAATGAAATCCAAGTCGACAGACTTGTTTTCCTCGCGTCCTTGATAGCCCTTAAATCTTCAGATATTAATATCATTTTGGGTATGGACTGGATGTCAGCTCATCAAGCCAAAATTGATTGCTTCTCTAGGACTGTTCAACTCACCCATCCTTCGGGGAAGATAGTCAATGTCTTGACCCGAATAGCCAAGCGACAATTATATTCTCTTAACGCCAGCCCTTTGCCAGACCTTGAGGACGTTCCGATAGTCCGTGACTTCCCGGATGTCTTTCCAGAGGAATTGCCAGGTGTTCCACCTGACAGGGATGTTGAGTTCGTAATAGACCTCATCCCCGGAACCGTTCCGATTGCTAGAAGACCCTATAAGATGGCACCACTAGAATTAGCCGAGCTTAAGAAACAACTCGATGAGTCCTTGAAAAAGGGTTTCATCCGACCTAGTTCATCTCCGTGGGCCTGCCCCGTCCTATTCGTCAAGAAGAAGGATGGTACGGACCGGATGGTTGTAGATTACCGACCTGTCAATTTGGTCACAATCAAGAACAAATACCCTCTTCCTAGGATCAACGACCTGTATGATTAGCTCGCTGGATCCTCAGTCTTCTCCAAGATGGATTTGAGGTTGGGCTACCATCAAATCAAAATCAGGAACGGGGACATTCCTAAAACGGCCTTTGTTACTCGTTATGGCCAATACGAGTACACCGTCATGTCCTTCGGTTTAACCAACGCTCCAGCCACCTTTTCTCGGTTAATGAACTCAATCTTCATGGAGTATTTGGATAAATTCGTCGTAGTTTATCTCGATGATATACTCATCTACTCCAAGAACGAGGAAGAACATGCCGAACATCTAAGGCTAGTGTTGCAGAAACTTCGAGAGCATCGCCTTTATGCCAAATTTTCAAAATGTGAATTCTGGTTGTCAGAAGTGACCTATCTGGGTCATGTAATATCGGGTAAAGGTATTGCTGTTAACCCTGAGCGAGTTCAAGCCATCCTTGATTGGACTCCACCCGAATCGGTCAAGCAAGTTCGGAGTTTTCTAGGCTTAGCGAGCTATTGTCGTCGCTTTGTCGAGAACTTCTCCAAAGTTGCTAAACCTCTAACCGAACTCCTCAAGAAAGATAAGAAGTTCGAATGGACTCCACAATGTGAGCACAGCTTTCAGGAACTGAAAAGACGCCTGACCTCTGCTCCCGTGCTAGTACCGCCAGACTTCTCCAAGGACTTTGTTATCTACTGCGACGCCTCGCGACAAGGACTAGGTTGCATTCTCATGCAAGATCGACACGTAATTGCTTACGCTTCACGGCAATTGCACCCACATGAGGAGAATTATCCTACTCATGATCTAGAGCTTGCAGCTGTAGTCTATGCACTTAAGACCTGGCGACATTACCTCCTCGGTAATCGTTGCGAAATATTCACTGATCACCAAAGCCTGAAGTACATCTTCACCCAACCAGATCTGAATCTCAGGCAAAGACGTTGGGTTGAATTGATCACAGACTTCGACTTAGGAATAACCTACACCCCAGGGAAAGCCAACGTCATGGCTGATGCGCTAAGTCGTAAATCTTATTGTAACAATCTGATGTTACAACAAAGTCAACCGCTTCTCCATGAGGAATTTCGGAAGCTTAACCTTCACATTGTTCCTCAAGGTTTTCTCTCCACCTTGGTGGCAAAACCTACCCTTACGGATCAAATTATCAAAGCACAGAAGGTAGATCCGGGAATCTCCCGCATCAAGAGGAACATTCAGAAAGGAATTGCGGATTGTTTCTCCATTAATGATCAAGGAGTCGTATACTTCGGGGATCGACTAGTAGTTCCCAAAGTGCGCAACCTAAGGCGATTAATCCTTAAGGAAGCTCATGAATCTCCTCTCACTATTCATCCCGGTAGTACTAAGATGTATCAGGACCTACGCCAGAGGTTCTGGTGGACTAGGATGAAGAGAGAAATTGCTCAGTATATTGCTAATTGCGACGTCTGTCGTCGTGTAAAAGCAGAGCATCAACGGCCTGCTGGCACCCTTCAACCCTTAGCTATTCCTGAATGGAAATGGGATAAAATTAGTATGGATTTTATTACCGGTTTTCCCAGGACCAAGAGAGGGAATAATGCTATTTTCGTCGTGGTCGATCGTCTTTCCAAAGTAGCTCATTTCTTACCTGTTCGTGAGAGTATAACCGCTAGTCAGCTGGCAGACTTATACATCTCCCGAATAGTGTCCCTCCATGGTGTTCCTTTGGAAATCAATTCGGATCGAGGAAGTCTCTTCACCTCTCGATTTTGGGAAAGTTTCCAAAATGCTATGGGAACTCGTCTCTCCTTTAGCACCGCTTTCCACCCTCAATCAAGTGGTCAAGTGGAACGCGTCAACCAAATTCTAGAAGACATGCTTCGAGCCTCTGTTATCTCTTTCGGAATGGACTGGGAGAAGTGCCTTCCATTTGCCGAATTCGCTTACAACAACAGCTATCAATCTAGCTTGGGTAAAGCCCCTTTTGAAGTTCTCTATGGACGACGATGTCGAACACCCCTTAACTGGTCAGAGACCGGGGAAAGACAATTCTTTGGCCCGGATATGATTCAGGAAGCAGAAGAACAAGTTCGTATCGTTCGTGAAAAGTTGAAAACAGCCCAATCCCGTCAAAAGAGTCAATATGACCGAAAACATAAGGTTATGACTTTCGAGGTTGACGAGAAGGCTTATCTTCGGGTCACCCCTCTGAAGGGAACCCATCGTTTCGGTATCAAAGGCAAATTGGCTCCTCGTTACATTGGACCTTTTCGCATTCTTGCCAAACGAGGAGAAGTTGCCTACCAGTTGGAACTACCTCCGCATCTCTCCAGAGTTCACGATGTCTTCCACGTTTCTCAACTCAGGCGTTGCTTCTCGGATCCTATCCGTGAAGTGGACCACGAAACGCTTGATCTCCAAGATGATCTTACATATCGAGAGTACCCCACTCGTATCCTCGATCAAGCCGAACGTACCACGCGACGTCATAACATCAAGTTTCTCAAAGTTCAATGGTCGCACCATTCTGAAGATGAAGCAACTTGGGAAAGGGAGGATCGTCTTCGACTCGAGTATCCCGCCTTCTTCCCGGAGGAACCCAAATCTCGGGACGAGATTCTTTTGAGTGGGGGTGAGTTGTCACACCCTAGCTAGTCATGCATTAGAGTGTTGCATCATGTTTACTCTTTCATCAGAAACTTGAAATGGGGATGACAGAACCCCCAGTCCCCTCTGAAACCAACTAGGGCTACTAAAATAATTTTTCAATGAACCTGAAATGCCCTTCTAAAATGCCCATCATTTTTGTCTTGGTTCAGAACCTCTGCCAAAAATGGTGCACATTTTCCTAGGCCATCCTAGGGTTTTTGAATTAAATCATAAATATTTGAATTTGGGCATTTAAAATAATATAAAATATTTAAATGCTCAAATATCTCCAAACTAAAATGTTTCATGTTGGAAATAATCCAACTATGGGCCAGGAATAGTTTGGTGATTTTTGAAGTTGCCTAGGTATTTTATTTAATTCAACAAAGTTGCAGATATATTAAATAAAAACAGAAAACAGAAAAGAAAGGGGAAGATTTCCCTGTGCGGCCCAGCCAGCTGGCCGGCCCAGCCAGCAACCGACCCAGCCCAGCACTGTAGCTCCCCGTCGTCTTCCTCCCCTCGCCCCGAAGCTGCTGCGTGCTCGCGCGCGCGCGGCCGCGCGGCCACCTCCTGCTTGCCGACGCCCTCCTGGCCGCGTGGACGACGCCCGCAGCCCGTCCCGATCCCCCCTGCTCTCTCTCACTCTCCCCGGCTCTCTCCTTCCTCTCCCTCGCTCTCTCTCTCACACGGCCGAACACCACCGTCGCCACCGTTCGCCGTAGCAGTCGTCTCCGACCACCCCTCGCTCCCCCGACTAGCTCAGAAGCTCCGCCACAACTCCCTCTTCCTCCCCACCGCTCCACGGGTCCCCGGAAGCCCTGCATCGCCGCCACGTCGCCGTTCCCCTCTTCGGACTCCGACCACCGTCGCCGTCAAATTCGTCGTCTCCGGCGCGTCCCCGAGCCCGCTTCGACGCCCACTGCAACCGCGGTGAGCCCCCGGAGCGTTTCCCCCTTCTTCCCTGGTCTCTCCCGACCTCTAGGCCCTAGCTCCACCTCGACCGAGAGCTCCACGCCGCCGGCGATGTCGCCGTCGTGGCCACGGTCGCCGTAGCGCCCAACCGAGCACACCATCGTGCTCCACACATCACCAGGAGCACGTAGAACGCACCAACGCCTCCCCAAACCCCCTGCAACACTGATCCCGACCGCACCCGAACTCCGGCCGCCGCAGCCGAGCTCGCCGCCGTCAACTCCGGCCACCCCGAGCCCAACCACCACCACCAATAGACGCGGCTCAACCTCAGCAACACGTAGATGCCTTCCGCCGTCCATTTGGTCGCCGGAATGGCAAAAAGCACTCTCGCCGCCGTCTCGGATCTCGCCGGCGTCATGTCGCCGGTGGGGTTTGACTTGACCGACCTGGGGTTTGACCCCCCAGGGTCACTGACGCGTGGGCCCTGTCGGCCAGATGGTTAGGTTAGCGCTAACTACTGTTAGTCAACCCCCCTGACACTGACAGTGGGCCCCAGCGCCACTAATTAGTAATTAGAATTAATTTAAATCTGTTTAACCCCCCCTGTCACTGACGTGTGGCCCCCACACGTCAGGTTTGACTTCAGCCAGCCGCAGTTGACCACTGACGTCATGCTGACGTCATGCTGGCGCAATAATTATATTTCTGGATTTAAATTAAATCAGGAAATTCCAGAATATTAATTAAACTTCCAAAATTCATAACTTTTATTCTGTAACTCCAAATTGGACAAATTATATATGAAAAATGATCAGAAAAATCCAATCTATCCATCTGTACTATTTTCATGCATGATCAAACAAGTTAAATTGATGATTCAAGCAGAACAAGGAAAAGCACTTTAAAAGGCCATATTTGAATTTGAAATTTGAATCTTTGATTCAAATTTGTTCAAACCCTTCTGGCTTTAGTTGCATTAGCCCAATACACTCATATTGCCATGTTTCATGCATGCATCATATTGTTGCACATTGTTTGGTGATGCTTGTGTATCGATGCCCTTTGCGACAGGTTCTGTCCCCGAGGAGTACCGTGATTACCCTAACGAAGAACCGTATCCGTGCATCGAACCATCAGGCAAGCAACCAACCATTTGATCATATCGATACAATCCCATGTTCTCGCTCCTGCTCTCTTTTACTGCATTAAGACAACGCGATTCAAACTGCTGTGTGCTACGGTAGTTGAACCCATTTCCTCTGCATGACCTGTCATTGCCACAGTAACTAGATGAAACCCACTAGCATGTGTAGGAGTTGATTGAGCCACATGTATGTGTTGTTCCTACCTTGCTATGCCTGCTATGCTTAGAGTCGTGTCAGGTCTGGTTCATCTGGGTGATGGGCTAGAGTGAAATGATTATGTCGGTAATGAGAGTGGTGTGGTGAACACGATTTGGTAAAGGTATCGATGAGAGGCCATGTAGGAGTACATGGTGGGTTGTTTCATTGAAGCCGACCTTAAGCACTGAGATCTGTATGTGTGATTTAAGAATCAGCTACTACCATGCATTGGGCCCGAAACCAATGGACCCTCTCGACTTCTTATTCACCCTAGTTCTCCGTCCAGGAGTTGCAAGTAGTTTCTGGTGTTTGTAGCCTACTGGAGGCCGTGGACAGCGCTGACCGTAGGGGTGGGCTGTGATGCGGTAGGTACGTGGCCGGGTGTACCGAATACCCGTTAGGTATCTCGGGAACCCTGTTCACATCGTTCGGGGCCGTATGGGAAACCTCGGCCGGACTCCCTGCGGATGGAACCTGAATAGGCGATAAACCTGGACTGGAGGCTTAGGTGATTAGGTAGGTCGTGGCCGACACCCACGTTGGGCTTCCGCTTGAAGGTTGCCGAGTACATGTCGTGTAAACGACGGTAAGTGGTGAGAGCGTGTATGAAGAAGTACCCCCTGCAGGGTTAACATGATCTATTCGAATAGCCGCGTCCGCGGTAAAGGACTACTTGGTTGCCTATACAGTTCATAGACAAGTAAATGGAAACTACTAAAAGCCTCAAGATAAGTGTGAGTGCCGAGGATGGCTCTTCCGTAGGAAGACGGAGGTGGATCCTCGGTAGTGTATTGAAGTGGTGAGTAGTGGACTCGTGTGCGCAAAACATTTCAAGTTGGAGTATCGTAGGATAGTCTAGCCAAGAGTCAAAGCTGGCTTGCTGCAATAACTCCACCAACCCTTCTTGATACTATGCATGTATGTAGGATCTGATGTAAGTCTTGCTGAGTACTTTTGTACTCATGTTGCTATAATCTACATTTTTACAGAAGACGCTGCAACCCCTTCTGATGGGTTCTATGTAGACGTTGACATCAACGAGTAGGCTAAGGACCCAGGTGGTGACCCTGAGCTTGTGATGGACCACGTAGTATAGTTAGGCTTCCAAGCCTCTTTTATTTTACTAGTTGTCTGTACCCAGACAAAGTACTTCCGCTGTTGGCTTGTATGACTGTATGACTTGTATGTTGGGTCGTGAGACCCGTACCTTTGTGTATGATATGTATGGCTCCCTGAGCCTTAAATAAAGTACTTGTGTCATAGAGTCATGTTGTGATGCTTCGTTGTATTTGCACATATCGAGCATATTGTGTGTATGGTTGAAATGCTTGGTATGTGTGGGATCTGACTATCTAGTTGTTTATCTTTAGTAGCCTCTCTTACCGGGAAATGTCTCCTAGTGTTACCGCTGAGCCATGGTAGCTTGCTACTGCTCTGGAACACTTAGGCTGGCCGGCATGTGTCCTTCTTCGTTCCTGTGTCTGTCCCTTCGGGGAAATGTCACGCTTTGAGTACCGGAGTCCTGTTAGCCCGGTACAGCCCGGTTTACCGGAGTCCTGCTAGCCCAATGCTACAGCCCGGACCCACTTGCTGATGACCGACACGTTCGAAGCTGGGTCATGGATGCCTGTCCCTGTAAGTCTGTGCCACTTTGGGTTTACGACTAGTCATGTCAGCCCGGGCTCTTTATCATATGGATGCTAGCGACACTATCATATACGTGAGCCAAAAGGCGCAAACGGTCCCGGGAAAAGGTAATACGACACCCGTGGGGATACCGTGCGTGAGGCCACAAAGTGATATGAGGTGTTACCAGCTAGATCGATGTGACATCGAGTCGGGGTCCTGACACCTGGCCAATGATAGCAATGGTAGTGTGTTAATTTGGTGCGGGCTGCTGAAGATAAGAAGACAAACTCTGAAAACAGGAAGGCAACCCCATTGTTTCTTTCCAATAAATCTAGGCCAGGTAATATGGCAATAACTCTTGATTAATCTATTTGGTTACCCTCCTAATTTATGTTATGATGCAGTGGTGGAGACACTCTCCACTATCAATAATACAAGCCTGCCAAAATTGCCATCTGAATCTGTTCAGTTTCCTCTGTCTCAAATGCAACGGAAAAAATGTATGTTTGTGAACCAATTAATGGTTGAAGCAATGATGGAAATGGTGGAGGAATCAGAGGTGCACATTCGTGGGCAACAACAACTGATCAATGTTTTCAGAGACAGTGTAGGAAAGCAGCAAGAACTTGCCCACATGCTTATGGGCGTCATCCGCGCTGAGGTTGCAGATTGTGACGCTGTAGATCGTTAGGTTCTGTTCATTTATTTGCACTGGCATCAATCTTTGCTTGCCCAGTGGATGTAATTTCCTATAATATGTGCTGGATGTGCAACGTTTTTCCCTGTATGTCGTACCTTTGCTTGATCGGTTTTGGTCATGTGCATAATTTCTCGTTGTAATGGGCTCAAATTATCTAATTGGGCCTAAAGACATGTACAAACTTTAGTGGGCCCATTAAGTTAATGGGCCATTACTAGGCCAAAAGTTAATGGTCGGCCTCTTACCTCCCGGGTCATTAACAGGCCGACATCGAAGTGGGCAACAGGCGGGCCCATTTGATTTCACGGGCCGTTAACAGGCCGATACTAGGCCGGGCTACATATGGTCCAACTATACTATGGGCCTTTAGCAGGCCGAAAGAGACAGTGGGCTCGTACTAGACCATGAAGAGCATGGGCCGCGAAGAGGCCGAAAGTCAGCTCGTACTATAAATGGCCCAACTGTGTTGTGGGACTTTAGCAGGCCGAAAGAGAAACCGGGCTGGTATTGGACCATGAAGAGCATGGGCCATTAAAAGGCCAAAGCTCATGTCTGACTGCAAATGGCCCAACTCACTTATGGGCCGTCAACAGGCTGAAAGACACACTGGGCCCGAAATTGGCCCATCACTTAAATGGGTCGCTAAAAGGCCAAAAGATGTACATCTTGAAAATTGGCCCATCCCTTGAATGGGCCGTTAACAGGCCGAAACCACATCGGGCCAATATTGAGCCCAAATATATAGCAGGCTGTTAACGGGCTCGAACCGACGATGGGCTGCAATGGTGTCAAATCGTTAACAGGCCGTTGATGGGCTGAATTGGCACATCTCGTATGGGCCGTGGGCTTAAATGGACCTGACTCAAGTAGGCCTTATATGGGCTGGCTTGCTAATTCTTACTGGGCCAGACTTTTTCACCGGAATGGGCCACTATTGGGCCATGCCACGTGTCAATCTATCATAGGCGCCTCCTGTCCAATGAGTGGATGACATCTGTCCCAACGGTGAGCCGACACGTGGTTACTCCGGCCAATGAGAATTTTACATGTGGAAAATCCCCATTGGTCCGGGCTGTTAACGGGTTATCGGATCCAAACCGGAACCCGATAGCTTAACGGCGACCCGTTATAGTGGATGCCACATGTCGGTCACCCTTGACGAAAGCACTTCTATGACGCGTGTTTTATCATCATGGAAGTGGACCCTTCCGTGATGATAATTTTGGTAATGTCATGGAACACTTCTACAACGGCACATGTATGACTATCTTGTTTCTGTCATAAAGTCGTCATGGATGTACATGCATGACAGAAAACGTGACCTACTATGACAAACACGTATCATCACGGAAGTGTATTTTTTTGTAGTGCTCCCTCTTTGATCTTGGGCTAACCTCTTTTGCCATTAAAGTTCTGATTGGATTCCGAAAATTTGAAGTTAGCAAAACATCTCAACTGGGAGTTATAACAACAAACCAATTAAACAAAAAAGGAATTAAAGAGTTTCAATTGGATGCTGAAAAGTAGTTATTAACATCATTGTAACCGGTTGTAGCAGCAAAGCAGTTAAACAAACAAGTTTTGCAAAAGTTACCTGTTGTGGCATTGGAGTTTCTCCTGGATCCTAAAAAGTTGAGTAGCCTGTAATGTGACTAGAGCAACCAGTTGCAGCAGCAAAGAAGTTAAACAAACAAGTTTTGCAAAAGGAACCTATTGTGGCATTGGAGTTTCTCTTGGATCTTGAAAGTTGAGTAGTCAGTAACTTGATTAGAGCAACAAGTTATAGCAGCAAACCTGTTACACAAATATATGTTTGAAAATGTACCTGCTGTGCAATTGGACTTCCAATTGGATCCTGAAAACTTGAAGTTGGTAAGATGATTACAACAACAAGTTACAGTAGCAAACCAGGTAAACAAAGAAGCTTCTGAAAACATACCTGTAATGCCAATGGAGTTTCAGTTGGATCCTGCAAACTTGAATGCTAGCAATCATAAATAAAGTGTTGCAAGAGCCATAAGAAACTAACATCAAGCTAGTAAAACTAACCAGTTTTGGCAACGTATTTAATTACACATGAACTAGTAAAACTAACAAGTTCTTAGCAACATATTAAAGTAACAAGTCGGTACCGTTTACCAGCAACACAGACATCTGCAAATTTCTTTGATGTAAGCAAAATGATTCCAACACATGTATATATAAGTTAAAAAGACAGTGTCCCTCATATAAACCTGATAGTTGTCTATCTATGAACATGCAAACATTACTAGTGCTACAAGTGATAATAGTAAACCATATAAACAAATAGGGTATCAAAACATATATTACACGTGAATTCTATTGCACCCTAGAAGTACATATGACCAGCTATCTACGTGCTTAAGTAGCAATTTAATTCAGGCAAACAGGTAATTCTTAACTATAAGTATCAAAGACATAGATATGAGCAATCTATAATAGGATTAACAGGCTATGGCATTATGTAATCAGTAGCAAACTAAATTAAGTCAAGCAACGTAATTGAACAATTTTGCAATAAGTGGTAACTAAAATTCCGAGAAGCGGGTAACTAACTTACGCTAGCTCTTTGTACAGGCACACTGCAACTTCTTTTTTCGCTTACAAGGTTCTACGAAGGAGTCCATGGATTGCTTGGATACGTAGTCCCAATACTTCTTTCTTCCCACATTGCATTGGTAAGTCAAATGGTTAATCTGATAAGATGGTGCATCCTTGATATGTTATATGAGGATAGGTTGTCAGACTAGTTGTAGCCACACACATCACACTGGCTTTTATTGTATATTTCATGCGATTACATTTGGCATATCAAGATCTAAACAATCTACAATAAGATGAAAAGACTGGCATGCTTCACATTATTGGCGAACTCAGTTCATAGAAACAAACAATTCAACCATTCTATGGGTAAATCAAAAGTGTCACTGGAATATTTTTCTCTACCCCAATGATACATGCAAAAAGGGGTGACGCCACCATAGGGCCTGGTATGGGAAGCCGCCTCGGGTGGCTGGAAAGTGTGCACCTAGTTTGAGTTGTCCAGGTTGGCCCAGACTAGTTTTGTTCGTCCCCACGCATGAGCACGCAATGTAAAAAATGAAGAAAAAAATTTCAATTTGGATGGGCCAATAAAGTAAGTGCAAGGCAGACCGTATAGCAGGCTCACGGCCCAAACAAGCGCCTCCCATATCGATCGACATGAGAAAAAAATCCCAATTCGTTCGCTGCAGCTTCTAGTCTGGTTCGCTCCTAACCTAGCCGTTGCTGGACAGACTGACACAACACTTCCTCGCGCTCTCATTGGATGCCGGTCGCCGGGCTTCAAGCGATTGGAAGGACAAGAAGATGAAGATCCAACCCTGGGTGTAGCCTGCATGGGAGGCAGCGGCGGTAGCACGGGCATGGCATCCAGCTTGCGCAAATGGATAGTCGCAGCTTGCAAGAGCAGCATGCACAATGAGCTGGTACATCACATCCCTGATTATATCTAATTCAACTCTTCAATTTCTGACTAATAGTTAAACCCGGCGGTGTTGTAAAACTGCTTGTATGTAGGGAATCTATGAGAAAATGAAACCAATTTCTGCTTATTTTATAACTCCCCCAATCAATACTGAACTGACTGAACCTGATGTATCTAATCAAGTTTCCGGTGCAAACATACAACTCATGTTGTTCTTGAGCCTGAAGTGTCTAATGAACAGACTGCTAATGAAGGATCTGATGCAAACATTTCACATGCTCTGGGTGATGACCATATAGTGTCTAATGAGGGATCTAATGCAAGCATTTTGTAAGCTCCCATTAAAGGATTTAGTGTCTAATGATGATCTTCTATGTTGAGAGAGATAGAGATTTGCAGGCATTGATGACAAGCAAATTATAGTACATTTTCATGGCTTGAGGAAACGTCGAGGCCATCTACCAGAAAGTCCCGTATCATGACAACGTAGCATAAATACTTTTCTAATCTGTTGGTTGAAACTAAAGATCATTAAGGTCGTGAAACCCAACCATAGCATTAAGTATCAAGTCCTCTTTACTCCCATACGCCATAACCTACTTATCCGCATTTAGGCTGCTATCACCCCCGCAACACCGACAATAAGCAAACCTTGAACATATTGCAACACCGTACAACGGGGGCCCCTCACATTTGCGCGAGATGGAGGGCACCATAGGACAACACCATAAATAATATATACAATCATACCAACCAAGATCACTATTAACCCACAGGACAAAACAAATCTACTCAAACATCATAGGATAGCCAAATATCATTGGGAAATAGTATGTGGAGTTGAGCACCATGTTTAAGTAGAGATTATAGCAGGGAGAAGGCGTGTTACACCGCTGCATAGAGGGGGGGGAATTGGTGTTGACGGTAACAAGGTCATTGATGTAGATCGCCGTCACGATCCTTGCCCCGGCGACACTCCGGCGCCACCAGGAGAGAGGGGAAGAGAGCACCCCTCCTTCTTCTTCCTTGGCCTCCCCCTAGTTGGGAGGAGAGTTCTCCCTCTGGTCCATGGACTCCATGGCGGCGGAGCGGCGGGAGCCCCTCCAAGATTGGATCTCCCTCTCTGTTCTCTTCTATTTCGCGCTCTCCAAATCTGGACGAAAACCGTTTCTTATATTCCCGGAGATCTGTAACTCCGAATGCGCTGAGATTTTAATATGATTTTTTCCGGATATAAGCTTCCTTGCGCCCGAAGTAGAGAACCAACTGACCTACGAGGTGAGCATAAGACATCTGGGCGCGCCTGGGGCCTCGGGCGCGCCCTGGTGGGTTGTGGGCACTATGGGCCCCCATTTGCGCTGATTCCACCTCCAAAAAATCACATATATTCCAAAATAATTCTCCATAAATTTTTATCGCGTTTGGACTTCATTTGATATGGATTTTCTGTGAAACAAAAAACATGCCAAAAATAGGAACTGGCACTGGGCACTGGATCAATAGGTTAGTCCAATAAATCATAGAAAAAGTTGCCAAAAATATGTGAAAGTTGTATAATATTGGCATGAAACAATCAAAAATTATAGATATGACGGAGACGTATCAGCATCCCCAAGCTTAATTCCTGCTCGTCCTCGAGTAGGTAAATGATAAAAAAAGATAATTTTTGTTGTGGAATGCTACCTAGCATAAACTTGATCATATGTCTAGTCATGGCATGAATATTAAGACATGAGTGATTCAAAGAAATAGTCTATAATTTTACATAAAGACATCAATACTCAGGCATCCCAACAAACAATTATGTCTTTCAAAATATCAACGCTAAAGAAAGCTATCCCTTCAAAATCATATAGTCTTGTCATGCTCTGTCTTCTTAACACAAGTATTTATCATGCACAACCCCGATGACAAGCCGAGAAATTGGTTCACACTTTTTAACGTGCTTCAGCTTTTTCAACCCTCACGTAATACATGAGCGCAAGCCATGGATATAGCATTACAGTGGAATAGAGTATCATGATAGGGGTAAATATAGAGAAGACAAAAAAGTAAGAACGTGACATCAACACGGCTAACCAACAGGCTATGGAGATGCCCATCAATTGATATCAATGCGAGGAGTAGGGATTGCCATGCAACAGATGCACTAAGAGCTATAAGTGTATGAAAGCTCAATATGAAACTAAGTCGGTGGGCATCCAACTTTCTTGCTCATGAAGACCTTAGGCATTTGAGGAAGCCCATCATCGGAATATACAAGCCAAGATATATAATGAAAAATTCCCACTAGTATATGAAAGTGACTAAATAGGAGACTCTCTATATGAGAAACATGGGTCTACTTTGAAGCACAAGTGTGGAACTAGCATGCCCCTTATCTCTTTATTTCTATATTTCTTTTCCTTTTTTTCTTTGTTTTTTCTTTCTTTCTTCTTTTCTTTTCTTTTCTTTTCTTTTTTTATATTTTTTTTTCTCATTGTAGGGAGTCTCATCCCGACTTGTGGGGGAATCATAGTCTCCATCATCCTTTCCTCACTGGGGCAATGCTCTAATAATGAAAATTGATGATCATCACACTTCTATTTACTTACAACTCGATACCCATAACAAAATATGACTATATGAATGCCTCTGGCAGTGTAACAGGATGTGCAACGATCTAGCGTAACATGTATGAAAAATGATGAATGGTGGCTGAGCCACAAACACTATGTCAACTATATGATCATGCAAAGCAATATGACAATGAATGCTCAAGTCATCAAAACAGAAGGGGTGGAAGTTGCATGGCAATATATCTCCGAATGGCTATGGAAAGACCATAATAGATAGGTATGGTGGTTGTTTTGAGTAAGATATAATAAGGATTATGTGTGATAGAGCATATCATATCACAAGGTTTGGATGCACCTTCAAAGTTTGCATCGACTCTCGAGGTGAGAAAGGGAAATGCACGGTACCGTAGAGGCTATCAAATTGCGGAAAGGTAAGAGTGCGTATAATCCATGGACTCACATTAGTCATAAAGAACTCATATACTTATTGCAGAAGTTTATTATCCCTCAAAGCAAAGTACTACTACGCATGCCCCTAGGGGGATAGATTGGTAGGAAAAGACCATCGCTCGTCCCTGACCGCCACTCATAAGGAAGACAATCAATAATAAATCCTGCTCCAACTTCATAGCATAACGAGAGACTATACGTGCATGCTTCATGAATCACAAACCTTAACACCAATATTCTTACTAACCACAACCGTTTACTTGTACCTCCCACATATTCCATCTCTATATCGCAAAACTATTGCAAGGAATCAAACATATCATATTCAGTGATCCACCGGTCAAGAACAACATCACCTCTGGGGGAGCCCTGGCTGTAGGCCAAACTCTCCGACTAGGCGGCTTCATCATGACCGCCCGCTCGACCGCTACGCCGACAATGACTTCTCGGGTCGTCGAAAATAGCCTCCACATCAGCTCTAAATTCACCAAGCAGATGGATCCAATGGAGCTCTCCTCTTTGAACGAGCTCTTGGATCGCATCACCGCTCTGGGAGTCGCTACAGACTACGATCAGATTGGGCTTAAACCCGACCAAAGGGAGATTAACTCTCCGCCAGTCACCCATTAGATAGCGGTGGTGGAGGAGCAATGCGGCGGTTCTTCCTCTATCCTGAGGACAAACTATGTCCGGATCCCCGAGCTCTCTGAGCCGGATACCCTTCCACTTGAGGACATCGCCCTAACCCTGAACCTAGAATCAGGCAGCATGCCGAACCTGCGGGGCAACATCCCAGAGCCCGAACTTCCAACATCGGAAACTCCCCCGCCCCTGGGTCTCAAATTGGGTCAAGGTATGGACATAAATCCACCCACCCACCCAAATATAAACAACCTTTCCCACATTAGGCAAGAGCCCCAAGAGACAGTACATCACTATTGGGCCAGATTCCTCCTTGTGATGAACAAGGTCAAGGACTATCGCAAGGAAGACACAATTTCGTTCTTTTGCAACAATTGCACAGACAAGGGAATCCTCAACACCATAAGTCGCCGTGACATAGCACACTTTGCTGACTTGGCGGCCATAGTACGGAAGTACTGTGCGATGGAAAGCGCCTGGAAAACCCAAATTTTTTTTTGGGATAATCCGGCTCTAACAAAACCCCCAGTCCGAACTAAAAGGGTGCACTCTCATAAGTCACCCGACTCAATTACAAGAAGCAAAATCCCACTACAGGGCATGGAACCGTATTGGAGGGATGGCTTAACGGGCCCTGCAAAATTCATAGTACAACGGATACCATACCAACACACAGCCTTAGAGCATGTTGGGTACTCCGGCAGGTGGCCAAGAGCGGTGAGGATCCCCTCATTCAAAACACCACAGAGCACCATCCCATGGATAACAATACAGTACTGACAGTCTTTGAGACCTTCGCCTCAAATAATAGGCGTAAGCAAGCACTCCGCAGCCTTGCCGAAGTCTGCCACATGGCAACAATAAATCCATGGAGCGACACGGCTATCACGTTCAATGCCAATGATGAACCTAAATTCCGAACAGCTCGAGCACCAGTCGCCTTGGTCCTCAGTCCAATTGTGGACGGCTTTCGGCTTACTAAAGTGCTCATGGACGGCGGCAGTGGATTAAACCTCATTTATGAGGAGACTCTTCAAAAAATGGAAATAGACAGAAACCGTATTGAGCAAAGCAGCACGACCTTCCGAGGAATCATCCCTAGTCGAGAGGCACGTTGCGCTGGAAAAATCACACTAGATGTGGTATTCGGCACTCCGGAGAATTACAGGTCCGAAGAAATTACATTCCAAGTGGCCCCGTTCAGTAGAGGATACCACGCCCTTCTAGGGCGGGAGGCATTCACGATCTTCCAAGCCATACGCCATTACCGGTACATGAAGCTCAAAATGCCCGGGCCCAATGGAATCATCACTCTAGCTAGTGATCTGGACATAGCACTCTGCGCCGAGAACAAAACAGCCGCACTGGCCCTCGAGGCATTATCCGAAGCCCTTGCGACGGAGGAATTAACTACGCTGCACTCCACAGTGGACATGGATGACGTGATACTCGACAAAAGATCCAAGTCCAGCTCTTTTAAACCAGTGGATGAAATAGTCAAATTCCAGGTCCATCCAACGGACCCCACAAAAATAGCATCCATCGGGGCACAGTGAAACCCCGCTGTAGACGCCGCACTACGGGAGTTCCTGCGCGAGAATTGGGACATATTCGCCTGGCATCCTTCAGGCATGCCAGGAATCCCACGCAGGCTGGCCGAGCATAGCCTTAACATTCTAAAGGGATTCAAGCCGGTCAAGCAGACTCTTCGGCGTTTCTCCGAACCTAAGCGACAAGCCATGGGAGAGGAGCTAGCCAAGTTACTGGAGGCCGGATTCATTAGAGAAATAAAACATCTGGACTGTCTAGCAAACCTGGTAATGGTACCAAAGAAAGACAAATCATGGCGCCTATGCGTCGACTTCAAGGACCTTAATAAGGCCTGCCCAAAGGATCCCTTCCCCCTCCCTCGCATCGATCAAATTATCGGTGCCACAACAGGACACGACTCATTGTGCTTCCTTGACGCATACTCCGATTACCACCAAATTAAGATGGCGGAGTCCGATCAAGCCGCAACGGCATTTATCATTCCATACGACACCTTCTATTTTAACACAATGCCCTTCGGGCTCAAAAATGCCGCCGCAACGTATCAACGCATGATCCAGACATGTCTGGAAAAGCAGATCGACAAAACAGTGGAGGCATACATAGACGATATGGTCATTAAAACCAGACATGTCGACTCCTTAATAGACAACTTGAGGCTCATGTTCGACAATCTCCGAACATACGACATTAAGCTCAATCCGAAAAATGCATTTTCGGTGTACCCGCCGGAAAGCTTCTGGGCTTCATCGTCTCCAGTAGAGGAATTGAAGCAAATCCGGCTAAAATCCGAGCTCTGTCGCAGTTGGCTATCCCAACTGACCTCAAGCAAATCCAGAAGTTAACTGGATGTGTGGCGGCCTTAAGCCGCTTTATCTCCCGATGAGGAGAAAAGGCACTCCCCCTTTATCGCCTTGGAAAGGACTCAGGTAGTGCTTTTCTTATAAAGCTCTCCCTCGTGGACCTTGTAGGCTTTAGATCGCCGCACTATGCAGCATGCCTCGTTTTGGTCCTCGGGTAGTTCCTGCCTGGTTAGGTAGGCCAGAAATGGTTCTGTCCACGGGGTGATGATGACCATTATCACATGGGCTGAAGGTGTTATTTCAATGGCAAAGCCTCCGATTGTGTCAGAGTGTTCAGTATCTGGTGTTGTGGCCAGGTCCGGACTATGTTTACCGGTGGCCAGGTCCGTGGTATGGGAAGGGGACACCGGTAAACATAGTCCGGACCTGGCCACAACACCAGATACTGAACACTCTGACACAATCGGAGGCTTTGCCATTGAAATAACACCTTCAGCCCATGTGATAATGGTCATCATCACCCCGTGGACAGAACCATTTCTGGCCTACCTAACCAGGCAGGAACTACCCGAGGACCAAAACGAGGCATGCTGCATAGTGCGGCGATCTAAAGCCTACAAGGTCCACGAGGGAGAGCTTTATAAGAAAAGCACTACCTGAGTCCTTCAAAGGTGCATCTTCGAAGAGGAAGGGCGGAAGCTTTTAGCAGAAATCCATGCTGGACTCGGCGGCCACCACGCCGCAGCCCGGGCCCTTGTAAGCAAGGCCTTCCGTACAGGTTTCTATTGGTCAACGGCCCGAGTAGATGCACAGGATTTGGTCCAACGTTGCATCGGTTGCCAGCTTTTTGCAAACCAAAGCCATATGCCGCCTACCGCTCTCCAAACAATCTCTATTACTTGGCCCTTTGCGGTCTGGGGGCTTGATATGGTCGGACCCCTCAAAGGGGGAACCCATAAGAAAAAATACTTACTGGTCATGGTGGATAAATTCACCAAATGGATAGAAGCCAAACCCGTTAAAACGGCTGAATCTAGACCGGTGATAGACTTCATATCTGGGTTTGTACACTGTTATGGCATCCCCCACAGCATCATCACTGACAACGGCACGAACTTTACAGCCGACAAGGTAAAACTTTGGTGCAGCAACATGGGCATCAATCTCGATTATGCTTCTGTCTATCACCCGCAAACTAACGGTCAAGTCGAGCGAGAAAATGGTCTTATCATGAGCGGCATCAAACCCAGATTAGTGCGGTCCTTAAAGGAATCAAACACGCACTGGGTAGAGGAGCTCGACTCCGTACTATGGGGGCTGCGGACCACGCCGAATCGCACGACCGGATACACACCGTTTTTATGGTGTACGACGCAGAGGCGGTTCTGCCTTGCGACATAATTCATGACTCACCTCGAGTGCGCATGTACAAAGAAAAAGAGTCCGAGCTCGATCGGCAGGACAGTTTGGACGCCCTAGAGGAGGAGCGCGATGTGGCAAAAGTCCGTTCCGCATTCTATCAGCAACAGGCTCGAAAGTATCAAAGCAGAGAAGTACGTGCCAAAACCTATAACGTTGGCAAACTAGTTCTACGCCTGCCGGAGAAGAAAAAGAACAAGCTCAAGCCCAAATGGGAAGGTCCCTTCAATATTGACCAGGTTCTGACCGGTGGAGCGTACCATCTGTGGGATGCATTGGACAATCGAGTCGAGCCAAACCCATGGAACGCAGCCAGACTCCGAAGATTCTACGCCTAGTGCCGGACTCTATGTTTGTCTCCTTACCCCCGCCAATTTTTTGTATATCTGTTATCTGTCTTTTCTCTCTTTCTCTCTTCTTTTTTCTTCTCCTCAAGGCCTTAAAAGGCTAACTTGTGTCTTCACTACACAATCTTGACGCGCTAACCACGCTCATTATACCTGGGGGCTTCTTATACAGAAGCTTAATATAACTATTTTTGGGGCTTTATGCCCCACACATGTGTTATTCTTCCACATGTACCTTTTTTCGCCATTATATGCATCGATATGATTTAAGTTTTGGCAAGCTGGGTTGCCTGGCTCTTGTATTTATGCCCTACGTTCCCGTTAATTCGGCTAGGGCATAAGGGGAGCACCTCTGCGATTGTTACTGCCGGGTCAGCCGGATGTGTACCTCAGACTGGGTGAAGCCGAAAGCTAGCGTTCTTAAGGGAATATTCGGTCGGTGAACAAAATATGACTTTTATTTATTTTACATGCCCCTAGATGTTTATAGCCTGCGTCTCTTTTCGCAGTTCGGACATGCACATTAGGGCATGTGTACCCAGGGAAAGGAACCCTTAACGGAACTATTCTACCTGGAAGATGTTTCTTACTATCCATGTAATATAACATAGCTAGTTGGGTACTTGTCTGTTCAAGCACTTATGACCCCTACGCCTGGTTTCCACGCATACCCCTATTTTTACATAACCGAGCGGGTATTCGGATACACTCCGAACTATCGGGTCTAGAGGTTGAAGCGAAAAGGTCCGCCATGACAAGTGATTTACAATCCGGCTAGGGACATTATATATGTCACTTAAAGTACACAGTCACTAAGACTGACTAAATTCTTCTTCTATACCATCCAATAGGTTGTCTAGCCTACAATCCTGTTGGGAATACTTTGCGAATAATTCTACTTGGTCATACACCAAACTGACGGGGATCTCTTTCCCATCAGGCCCCACAGGTCCGACCTCAGCCATGTGGTTTGGCTCAGCTTTGGTATATCGCGTCTTCACCATGGCCCAGGCTTCCCTTGCACCTTGTCGGCAGGCTGATATCTTCCATTATCGGAAGCGTCGCCGCGCTCCCTTGAGCTTCTCTATAAGCTCCACCATACCTCCTGGCGGGGAGGCGGATGGCCACAAGGCTTGGGCAATACCCTGCATCACCTGCCGAACTTGTTCGTGCAGTTGTGAGAGCTCTGGTAGAAGATCACCCGCAGACCCGGGCATCTCCTCCGTGGGACGACCCGTCAGCATACCTACAGACATAACTCTGTTAGCCGGCTTCTTCGCCGAACTCTTTCAAAAGTTCGTTCAAGCACTTACTGAAAATGCCGCGTCGAAGCCACTTATTCTCCTTCACGGAGTCCGCAAGCTGGGCTCGAACATCTTTCAGTTCCATGCCCAGCTGGATATTGGCGTCTTGGAGATTATTTTTCTCCTGCCTGACCTGCGTAAGCACGCGCTCGCCAGCATTTAGCTGTCGATTAGCATGTTGCGCATTCTCCGGCACGGCCTCCGGTTTCACTCTGGAGTCATCTGCAACATCTATTATTAGATTTTCATGCAGACCGCATACTATATGGTACCTGTCATTCTTTGCAATGGAAACAAGTGTTACCAGAGGGGGCCTTCTCAGACTCCTTCAACGCGGCAACCACAGCCCGAAGCTGGGTTTTGCACTCTTCCAGCTCTTGAGACAATTGGGTATTCTTCTCTGTAAGAACCTGCACAAATAATGATCCTTAAATCATTTGTGTCAACTGTTTCAAGTCTTAGGGGGTACTGATATATATAATCGTCAGATTTTCTTACCCGTATATCCTTTACATATTGGTCCGTGGCTCTGGCAAGACCGTTTTGAGCAGCACAGATGTACGCGTCTCATGAGTTGAAGGCATCGAACGCCTCTCAGGGGAAACAAGCGTCACGGAGTACGGCCCGGCGACGCCTGTGATTCATGGCACTCTCCACTTTGGAATTTGTAGCGGATAGTCTATCCGCATCCTCTGTAGGAGGAGCATCCGGCGTTCGTCCCGTGTTAGCTTCCGCCTCTATGTCCGGCCCTGGAGCCTGACTGGTGGGGGCATGATCGGCAACCTCTCCGGATATAGTCCGGCGAGCATTTTTCCTACTAAGAAACATGGACGTCATTATATTTTAAGAAAGATGACAACCACGGAGCGAGGTTCTGTATTATACCTCTGCATCGGCGTCTCAGTCCTGACCGCCTTCCTTTTTAGCCTACCCGGCTTCGGTGTCCCTTGTTGGTGAGTCACTGCAGGTTCGGCTTGGCGTCCCGAGGGCCTTCCCTATAAAACATCATACGTGTACAGTAGGTGAAGTGCATAAAAGGGGATCCTTCTCGGAAGTGGGGACTCCGGTTTTTCTTACATGCGATGCAGGGAGTAACCCAGGATAGTCGGCTATGATGGCCACCATGGCATCATCGCAGCTCAATTGATAGAATGGCATGTCGATCAGCTCCACAAATATGTCCGGATTCTCTTTGAGTCCGGGATCGAGGGCCCGGTCAGGGTCCTCCGGTTGTGGAGGTGGGCTATTGACCTCCCTTACAGCTTTTCGCAGTTCCTGCCATGAAACGGCAAGGTGAGTATTTATGTCGAAGAATGCGGGAAGGTTGGGAGTAAAAAGTGACAGCTCACCCAGCTTGGAGGGTTGTACATGCAGAATCCATCCCGTGGCTTAATATGGATGAACTCCTCTTCCTTTCCCTTGAACAAATCGGACAGAATTTTTGCTAGAGCAGCAGCTGAGTCCGGTCCCTTACGCCCGCAGCGGGTGGCATCATCTTCCCCATTAAAGCGCCACATGGGGTGCCCTCGATATTGAAGTGGCTGCACCCCCCGCATTATACATATTGACATAACCTTGATTATTGTCAGTCCTGATTGAGCCAGCACTTTTATCCGGCCCATCAAATAAAGGACTTCTCTGTTATCTTCCTCCTGAGGGCTCCATGGGCGCCAGCTTCGGCGTTTCTTCATAGGGGCATTGTCGAACTCAGGAAGACCCATCCGAATAGGATCTGGAACGGGGATGTCCTCCATGTAAAACCACTCCGAAGGCCAGTCTTTGAACGTCTTCTTCGGGGTACCGGACAGGTATCCGGTCCCGGCGATGCGCCATATTTCAGCTCCGCCCACTTGATATATTGACCCCTTCTGTGTACGGGGCACAAGGCAGAATAGCCTCTTCCACAGCTCAAAATGAGCTTCGCAGCCCAGAAACAGCTCACAAAGGGCAACATAACCAGCGATGTGTAATATGGAAGCGGGGGTGAAATTATGCAACTGGAGATCATAAAACTCCAGGAGCCCCCGGAGGAACGGATGGATTGGAAATCCAAGTCCCCTTAGTAAACAAGGGACAAGGCATACCCGCTCCCCCTTGGAGGGATTGGGGAAGCTCCTCCGCTTGCTCCCCGCCATTATAGGTGGCGAGCCCGGCTCGAACGGGGACCATATACGCTGGAGGGAGAAATCCCTGGGTCTGTAACTCTACTAATTGGCTGTGCTGGACGGAACACTTCTCCCAATCACCGGGCTTAGGGCTATGGGAGCGAGAGGAGGAACGGTGATGGTCGGCCATGTTGGAATGGATTTTTCCGAGCGCGCTCCGATGGATACTCGTCGTGGGAGGATGGTGTGGTCTGGATCTAAGAATCCACGTCTCTTTAATAGATAGTTTACTTACATGGCTAGGGTGGCGAATGTAAAAATGCCCTGGCTCCTCGCATTCGCTCGACACGTGGAATATAGCCCTTAGTGGGCGCGGAAGCCAAGAAGTGCAACATTTATGGGGAGTCGGACACTAACTCAGCAGATATTCAGAATTTGGAGAAGAACCTGCCTTGCCATGCCAAAGACAATCTACGCGCTGGACTCATCGTCATAGAAGCCTGGTTCGGGGGCTACTGAGGGAGTCCTGGATTAAGGAGTCTCCGGACAACCGGACTATATCCTTTGGCCGGACTATTGGACTATGAAGATACAAGATTGGAGACTTCGTCCCGTGTCCGGATGGGACTCTCCTTGGCATGGAAGGCAAGCTTAGCAATATGGATATGTAGATCTCCTCCCTTGTAACCGACTCTGTGTAACCCTAGCCCCCTCCGGTGTCTATATAAACTGGAGGGTTTAGTCCGTAGGACAACATACAATCATACCATAGGCTAGCTTCTAGTGTTTAGCCTCTACGATCTCGTGGTAGATCAACTCTTGTAATACTCATATCATCAAGATCAATCAAGCAGGAAGTAGGGTATTACCTCCATCGAGAGGGCCCGAACCTGGGTAAACATCGTGTCTCCCGCCTCCTGTTACCATCTGCCTTAGACGCACAGTTCGGGACCCCCTACCCGAGATCCGCCGGTTTTGACAGCGACAATAACTAACCATGCAAATGACCGATTCCTGTTAACTCTCTAAATAGATACAAGTGAAGCATGAGACTTTAATTCTTTCTACAAAAGAACATGCTCTAAAATATATAAGTGAAGCAACAGAGCATTCAACAAATAACGGTTTTCTATGTGAAGAGAAACAGGCAATCCAAGCTTCAAATGATATAAGTGAAGCACATGAAGCATTCTATAAAGCCATACTCAAAAGGTATAAGTGAAGTGAAATGAGCATTCTATAAATCAACCATGGAATATCTCATACCAGCAAGGTGCATAAAAGAAAAAAATGAAACTAAAAACAAAAGACACTCCAAGATTCACACATATCACATGAACGAAACGAGAACGAAAACATACCGATACTTGTTGAACAAAGATGGGATGCCTTCCGTGGAATCCCCAAGCTTAGATGCTTGAGTCTCCTTGAATATTTACTTGGGGTGCCTTGGGCATCCCCAAGCTTGAACTCTTGCCTCTCCTCCTTCTCCTCATATCGAGACCTCCTCGATCTTTGATCACTTCATGCACACAAAACTCAACAGAAAGCTCGGTAAGATCCATTAGTATAATAAAGCAAATCACTACTCTAAGTACTATTGCAAACCAATTCATATTTTGTTTTTGCATTGTATCTACTATACTATAACTTTTCCATAGCTTATACCACCGATAAAAATCGATAGTTTCATCAAAACAAGCAAAACAATGCATCAAAAACAGAATATGTCTTAAACAGGACAGTCTGTAGTAATTTGAACATTAACCATACTTCTAGTACTCCAAAAATTCTAAAAAATAGTAAAAAAATAAAAACATTATATAGCAAGAGTGTGCAAACACTTTCAGAAACTTTTGACGTTCCAGTAAAAAAAATGTAAAATCATGCACTACAACCAAACTTTTTGTGTTTGCACCGCACATACCAACAAGCAATGTACTAATCCTAAAGGCAAATCTTGGCAAATTATTTTTATAATACAATGGATGTGTACAAGGGGATAATTATTTTTCTGAGAATCTTCATGAAAAAATCTACATTGTTTCCATGAGCATGAACACAAGTGTTCAAGGTCGACCCTCACTTCTCCAATGCATCACCTTTCAATCGCTTCTCTTTTTGAAAACATTATTATGTCCCCCTCTATATTTTTTGTTTTTAAACTTTATAAAACCACTCAACCGAAATAAATGACTCTCTAAAACTTCCGGGTTGTCTCCCTAGCACCACTTTCTTTAAAGCCGTTAAGCTAGGCATAAAGTGCTCAAGTAATGGATCCACCCGGATCCCAAGGTATATCAAAGCCAATTTTAATTAAAACGATTTGGCATTTAGTAGTGAGCACAAAGCAACATATATCATGCAATGACGAAGTCTAGCTCTCTTCCTATGCATCGGCATGTCATAAAAGAACAATTCATGCACATCAAGTAAAGGCCAATACATAGCATAAGCAGTTTCTTGCAATTATATCGTGTTGGAAACATAAAGAGGCGGAGATGTAGTTCCTCTCTCATAATAATTGCAAGTAGCAGCAGCAAGCACGTGCATATTATATTCATCAAAATCATCATGTGTAATGGTAGAATGCAACCCATCAATGTAATCCTTAATAAGTGCAAATTTCTCCGATATAGTGTAGTTGGGAGAATTCAAAGAGATAATGGGACTATCATGTACGGGTGCAATAGCAACAATTTCATTCTTAACATAAGGAACTATAGCAAGTTCATCTCCATAAGCATAATTCATATTGGCATCTTGGCCAAAAGCATAGCAATTATCAAGTTCATCAAAAAGGGATATTTCAAACGAATCAATGGTATCATAGCAATTATCATAGCATTCATCCTTTGGCAAGAACGAAGGGAAATTAAACAATGTATGAGTTGAAGAGTTACTCTCATTAGAAGGTGGGCACGGGTCCGCTCTTCCTCCTTTTGTTCTTCGCTCTCCTCATCATCTTTTTCATCCAATGAGCTCACAGTTTCATCAATTTCTTCTGCCATAGACTCCTGCAAAAATATTAGTCTCTTCTTGGACAACGGAGAAATCCTGAATATATGGTTTAATATAAGCATTAAAAGAAAAAAATTTATAGCAATATTTAAGTATGGCAAATTTTTCAGATTTGTAAAGAGTAGCATCATACTTTTCAATTAAAGAAGCAATTTCATAAGCACCCTTAAAAGCAACAAATTCTTAAATTTGTTGAACATCATAGTAATTATAAACACCCTTAGCATACGAGGATACTATTCCATTATCACTAAACTCACATTGGTAAGGAAGGTGTTTCTTGGGGTCTTCATAACAACAAGTAAAATCATATAATTCACATAAACTCCAAGCATAGCATTGCATAGTGTTAATTTGATACCACAAAAGTTTCCCATTTTGAGATAAGCGGTGTCGCACATAACAAGAATGCTCATCTAACGATTTTCCCTCAACTAAGCTAGTTGAGGTTTTAGCATGAGCACATAGGGATCAAAGATGGCCCAAGTAAAAAGCTTTAGTAGTGTAATGGATTTTGGGTGGTTTTTCAACCATTGATTTAGTAGGCACACCTAATTTTGTTGGTATTTTGCGTTTCCTACCCATAGCTAAAGATAGAAAACAAGAGCACAAAATAAAAACTACTTACACTACAAAAAAAATACACTTCCGTGATGATACGTGTTTGTCACAGTAGGTCGCGTTTTTGTCATGCATGTACATCCATGACGATTTTATGGCAGAATCAAGATAGTCATAACTGTGTTGTCGTAGAAGTGTTCCATGACATTACCAAAATTATCATCACGGAAGTGTCCACTTCCATGACGATAAATCGCGCGTCACAGAAGTTCTTTCGTCAAGGGTGACCGACACGTGGCATCCACCATAACGGAATGCCGTTAAGCTATCGGGTCATATTTTCGATCCGATAACCCGTTAACAGCCCTGAACAATGGGAAATTTCCACGTGTAAAATTCTTATTGGCCGAAGGGAACACCTGTCAGCTCGTCAGTGGGCCAGATGTCGCCCGTCTATTGGAGGAGACATGCCAATGATACATCGACACGTGGCTGGGCCCAATAGAGGCCCATATAGGTTAAAAAGGCCAGCCCAGTCAAAGGCCCGTAGAACTTAATCAGGTAGTAGTGGGCTAGCCCAATAACGGCCTGCTTAATAAAGGCCCATTTATGGCCCGAGGCCAGATCTGTCCCGTTAATTGTTCGCCCAATTTTTGGCCCCATTTACGGCCCGAAGCCAGATCTAGTCCGTTAATTGTTCGCCCAATATTTGGGCCCATTTGCGGCCCGAAGCCAGATTTGGCCCGTTAATTGTTCACCGAATATTTGGGCCCAACTACAGCCTAGTGACTTTCGGCCTATTAGAGGCCTGATGTAGACATGGGCCCATTTCAGCCCGTGTGACTTTCGGCCTGGGAATGGCCCGTGCTGCCCATGGGCCATATATGGTCCGACGGGACATCGGGCCCACTAACGGCCCGTGGTAAAGGTGGCAACAGTTAAGCCCAACGTGACTTTGGGCCTGTTAAAGGCCTGTCACGTAATTCGGCTCGTTGATGCCTGTGCTAAGCTTTCGGCCTCTTAAAGGCCCATGATATCAGTGGGCCAACTAAGGCCCGAGATATGTTTCGGCCTAGTAATGGCCCATGAGCTAACTGGGCCCAAAATGGCCCGGTCTACATTTCAGCCTGCTGAAGGCCCATCGACGACTAGTGAAAATTGAGGCCCAACATGCATTTTGTCCTGCTAAAGGCCCATGGTTTCATCTCGGCCGTAACAGGCCAGTACAATATTCAGCATGTTAATGGCCCAACGCTACCTGGGCCAAACTAAGCGCTGGGTCGACAAAAGGCCCAACTAAAATATAGGCCGGTGTAAGTTTGGGTCTGGCGCAATGTGTGAAGGCCCCAAGAAAGACGCAGGCCGGCCCAATTGTGGCCCGCTAAAAATCTGGACCGTTAGAGTCGAATGTTTCGGTCTGGTCGACTACATCTAATTTTTTTCAGATAGCGAATGATGGCAGTAACTAGTAGGAATTAAGAACAAACCTACTCTATACAATAAAGAAATTATGGCATAGTAACTAAGAATAAACCTACACTATACAATAAAGGATTTAAGGTATATTACATCCACTGGGCATCGAAGTTCGCCACTAGTGATCATAAAGCGCAACGAAGAAGCAGATTACAAAACTGGGCACCATTGCAGCGTAACAAAATAATACTGAACCGAGACCACTTCCAAGATGGTTCAAGAAAGGTTAGCCTTGTGGGGGAACTGCTACGCAAGCTGTTGAGCAAGGCTGTAAGACCGGCCTAGCATGTCGGTCATAGCTTCCAGGTGTAGTTGTTTAGCGATGACGTTCTCATTGGTATTCTCCGCAATCTTTCTTAGAGATAGGACTTCAAGTCGAAGTTGAGTTGCAGAATGCCTTTCTGCTAGAACTTGGGACTGAAGAAGTCGAACTGATTCAGACAACAAATTTTGTGAGCTTGTCTGACTGTTAGTCTCAAGTAACTTGAACACTGCATCAAGACAAGACTTTGGGGTTGTGTCGCTATCTTCAAGATGTTTTGCCTTCTTTGCTGCAATATATGTTGGGTTTGTCTCACAGCCTTCAGCAGACTTGTGCATGCCATCAGGCATATCGCCCTGAAACAAAGCAGAGAGATGACGAGTTTTGCACGTGTATAAACAAAGATGATAACTGTTCTGTCAATTCTATCCAATTTCAAATTAGAAAATAAAGAGTAAGTTCAAAATATCAATAGCATAATTTGACATTGTTCATATTGCGGGGAGCTTCACCACACTACTAGATTACCATGTCAACATAACAAGCATAGATGAAGGGCAAAGAAAATCATTGTATCTATTTTGGATAATGTGCATGACATATTGTTCATATCATCAGCCACATCAGTAAGATAAAATAGGAGATGACAAGGTACAAACGTGGGCTGCTTCACCACACACTGGATTATAGATCCACAAAAACAAGCATACATATAGGGAGTATTAAGTAATGTGCATGGTATGAATAAGGAATTTTGTTTTACAAGTAAAACTTAGAACTTATGGTTCTTACGAACATGCATTTTGGTAGAAACAACAAACTAAACAGCAGTAAACAATAGGGAGTATGAGAAAATTAAACAGCAGTTGAGGATAAAGGCTTTAGAAGGACTGACTTACATTAACAGTTAACACCGGCTTTATAATGCCCTTCTCCATGTCAAGGAAAGGATAACTCAAGAATTTCAGTACATAATCTTCTTCATAAGCATTGCCTGTACTCTACATTTTGTCAAGAGTAATTATAGATATGATAATACTGGAAGGGATAGAGGATAATGAAGATAAGATGCAGATTGATGCTACATAATCAACTACCAATCCCTGGAAGTACAAGCGTTACAGGACAAAATGTACTGACAAGAGCAATGGGCTACACTTCTGCACTGGCATTGTCTGTGTATTCTACTTGTTGGTAAGATTAAATATAGATCTGATCTTTTTAGTAAATGGTGGGTGAGGGAGATAAGATGCAGAATGCTAAAAAATGAACCAATCCCTCTTCCCATAATACAAGAGTGTTTTGAACACTGGTGTACTGTACAAAACGTTCTTATATTATGGGACGGAGGGAGTAGTTGTTAATGTAAGTACAGTGATAGACCACGTTCAGTCCTTACAAGAGGACTGTAGATCTAAACCTCTTCAAAAGCATTGGGTCGATTCTAAATTTATGTAAGAGTCCATACGGATCTTATAATGTCCACCAAATGGACGATTACGAGGCTAACATGTGCAGTGATGCTACATAATCAAACAGCTATGAAAGTAAGTATGGTCATACAGGGCAAGAGGTACTCACAAGAGCAATGCAGTGTGCAGTATAGTTGTGAGATTCTATGGTCCCTTGAGAACGAATGTTCTTCTGCTAACAGTTTTCGTACAAGAGAGACATTAAGGCAAATGCAGAAATGTAGTTCAAATTGTGATGTGATATCATAGACAGTACCTTACGCTGCAGCCGAGACTAATGTGTAACAAGATTATTCCAGTCACCGTCGGATAAATGTAGCACCGGAGACTTTACAGAAATTTCATTCAGAGGCTTGACATTGAAGTGCGCTTGCCTCAGGTAGGAACGATACTTCATCAACGAGTGCTTGAAAAGCGCAACCAACCATTGCTCGTCATTACAATCCAGTTTCCTCCTCGCCTATTTAAAAGAATGAAATCTTGTGTCTTCTGTCAGCAGAAACATATGCAGTAATGACCATGAATAACATTAGTACATTACTTACGCATAAGTTGCGGAGGAAGACTAGAAATTGTTCTGTGTCTGCGGTATAATCTTTCCATGAAGGAAAGATGCGCACAAAGTTCCTAACAACAACATAACCTTCGTCTTCTAAACTGGGAAGAAATGGAACAGGGGTCCTATTTGCTGCAATTGGGGCTCTCTCTGGTTCGAAAAGGGATTTGGCAACTGGATTTGGTGTACTATTTGCTGGAATGGGGGTTTTGCGTCATACAACTGGTGCTATGTCAACATGCATAATCATACTGTTTGCTGCAGTTGGGGTCTGCTGAGTTGGGGCATCAAAAATGACAAGTGTAGTAGGGCTAGAGTCTGCTAGAGTTGGGGTATTTTGTGGGTCAGGTGATATTGCAACTACACCTAATGGGCTATTTGATTTATCAGGTGCCACTACCTTTTCCAAATACTTTGCTTGTGCTCCTCCACGATCAGCAATCGCCCCCTTCCTTTTGAACATCTGATACACAAGAACAACATTTGAATGGATAAATGTGGTACGATGACAGATGGAATATGTACTGAAAATGGATAGGCAGGGCGTATTCACATACACGATGTGTAAACTAAGCTAATGGAAGTTCAACAAAGTAGAAGCAACGCAAAGCATCAGTTGCAAGATATGTGCGAGCAATGTAACCTTGGAAAGTTAGAGCAAGTACCTTGATGGGTGAATAAGATAGGGCATCTTCCTCTGACTCCTCCACTAGGGAGCTACATTGACTTAGGTCTCCCTCTAGCTCAGAATCACTGTTAGGATCATATTCTGAGCATGAATCTGTAGGTGGAGAGCATTTGCATTGCATTGCATCTAGACTTGATTTTAGTCCCTTAATGCCAAGTTTGACAGCCATGGCATTGTTCTGCTTTATTCTTTTCATGCGCGCAAGCTCATAATCATTATGATGCTGTTCAGAATCTGAGATTCATGAAACATAAAAAGTAGTCAGATTATGTATGGAATGCATTGCGGATTCAACTCGGAGAGTGTCTCCCTATAAACCCCTGCATATGCAAAGTTCACCTCCCCAACCGTGCTGACCAGACCACACACAGAAATACAAACCCTTTATGTCTCTATAACAGGCAGACACACATTTCAAAACTGAAGTAGGAACATTAGAATCATATGAAATTCGTATTTGAACAAATAAACTAAGCAATTATGAGTGGCGTAATGTTTAGCTTCAAGTGTGGAGTGTTGGTAGTGCGACACAAAGCAAGTAGGCAGATTGTATTCCATCTAAAAGATCGAAACCTATGCAAAAGCTGTAAATGACACTTTCTTTCTATACAATGCAGTGTTCATTACCCACACATGATGGAAGAGATCACATAGAGAAATACTATTCACTCATAGCCACGGTTCCAGTATTTAGAAATAGGGTGGTACACCCTAAAAGAATATTGACAACAAATATGACAAGACAAGCATAGATGTAGTGAATCAATCATTTGCTTGTGAGCTTACTAGGACAAGTATGCAGAATTGTAACTGCAGTAAGAGACCGTCCAAAATCTGAATGAAGAAGTTTGTCCAGCACTTATTGTTTGCAAATAATCGACGTGAATAATTGGATATCATATCGAATGAGTAAGAAACACAAGTAAAATTGTCAACAAACCTGGCTTGCAGTAGTAATCTGGGTCAATGTCACTACGACCAACAATCCAAAATTACTAGTTTCTATTCCGAGGGCCGGAATTTTGAAAACCCTGTGAACTTTAGAGGTACTAAAGATTACCGAAATACATCTGAACCATTAATTGTAGGTAGCACTGAGCACACAACAAACCCTAATGACAGTCCTGCCTAATGAGTAATGAATCAATTAGAAAATGGGTGATGAGGAGTGGCTGCTGAGTGTTGAGGACGTATCTCAGGATAAATCGGGTTGGCTTGGTGGGTGCTGCACGCCTGAGCCCTGAACAGACTGGGAAGGTAGGCATGGCGGCGCGCCCTGGCAGCGATGACGCTGTTGGGCGAGCGGCTCCTAGCCTCCTGTTAGTCCGGCGTCTCCTCCTAGAGTCATGCCATCCGGGGATGGCAAGTCGCCGGTGAGGCAGGCGGCCGGGGGCGAGTAGAGATCGGAAGCGCGCAGCAGAACAGAGGGGAATCGGGGCCTGGGACGACCCAAAATCCCAGGGTGGGCCGGCCCACCATGGGCACCCTGTAGAGATACACACCCAAGCAGCGAACATGCATTTTCGAAACTAATTTAGGAACATTTAACTGACCAATTAAACAATTCTGTTTTAATAATATCAGATTCGTATTTGAACAACTAAGCTTGTTTAGCTTGATGAGTGGAGGAGTGTTATTATGACATGAAGCACATATTCTGATCGTATAGTGATCATAAAAGGGGGAAACTCTAAGCATATTTTTTTAGCAAAAGAGGGTTTCCCCTCCGATTTCTATTAAAGAAACCACCACGGAACCAACATGATCAATTAAACCCTAAGCATGATCAATTAAACCGTATTATGGCTGTGCCATGGTAGATTTGAAGCTGCAAATCGGAGAAATGATATTTAGCATCCATTGTTTGCTTCGAACTAAGAACTAAATTCTAAGAGCTGAAAAGAACGTAGAGTAACCAAGTTAAGTTCTATTTTCTGGTTGAGATCAAAAAGTTGAGGAGATATGAAGTACCACCTCTCTTGCGGCGCCGTGTAGGCATCGGGGGCGCAATGGCTGTCGGTGGCGTTGAGGCAGATCTGCGACAGTAGACGGGTGCATCGGGGGATAAGTCCCGTTGCCGTGGAAGAGAAGGTCGTGTGAGCGGCCCCGACAAAGAGGACGACGACGCCGATGAAGCGAGAGGACGTGATGCAAGGCTATTGGTCTGTCGCTATGGATGACAAAGAGGACGACGCGGTCTTGGTAGGCGCTCCTGCATGGTGGAGGACGGTGGCGATGGATGTGGTGGAGTACGGTGGCAATGGATGGGGTGGCGGACGGAGGCTGGTGTGGGGATGGGGTGTTCTAGCGCGGACGGTGTATGAATGGGAAAATGGAGGGAGAGGTACGGGGAACCATGTTTTTAGGACGGGCCTGTCTGAAATATGGGAAAGTTACGAACTTAGCCCCCGTTTAAAATTTGGACGTCTCGTCGGTTGGGGATAGGACGGTAATCTCGCATCTCGCCAATAGTTGCCCAGAGCGATTTCGGGCGAGGAGAGGGTGGTTGGCGCCCATGGTTGGTGGCCACTGTGTATGAACGGGGCTGACAGGTAGGGCGGTTGTGTCACGTCTGAGTGAAGTTACAAACCTGCCCCTATTGAAAATATTTGCCTACATTAATTTCGGCCGAGTCGAGTTTGTTTTTCCGCCCATCGTGTATGAATGGGGAATGCAGGGAGAAACAGAGGTCTTTCGGACTAGCTTGAATCAAATGAGTTTTGCCGCCCATGTTTGACGCCCACCGTGTCGGAATGGGCTCAGAGGCGGTCGTGTCACGTCTAATTGAAGTTAATAACCTACCCCTATTTAGAGCAGTGGAAATCGGGCCGATGGATTGTCCGTGTAATGGGTAGACAGTAATTTCCATCTCCCAAACACTTGGCTTCAGGCAGCCGACGTGGGAGTGGACATTTTGCTGCTTCTTTCGAATTTTGGGACAATAAGCATCCACATTTACCCTGGCAACTAAATTCAAATCCATTTTGTATTCCTATATGAATCTTTATAAATCATTCTATGTGTTTTTATATATCTTCAAAAGGACGACAAAGATGTATTCCACTGTCATATATGAATATGGTTTACAAATGTCGATACTGAAATTCAGAAACTAGAATCCAGTTTAAGGTGAATTTGAATATTTGGAACACTTCATGTCCAACTCAAATGTCACACACAACATAATGTGTACTCCCATTTAGATATGTACACAAGCGATGTATCAAGATTCAAATACCGAGTCAATCAACCAAGAATGTACAGAACTAATAGACATATAAACACTTATAGAGTATATGGATCAATAATATCAACTAACATGCATAAGTCATGCCATTGTACTTTTTTGCTAGAAGAGCATCCTTTTTTAGCAAAGCTAGTACAACATCTTGGCCCTTTCAGATGCGTGCCACTTAAGGACCATCTATACTACTATTATTGCTGAATGGACATTCAACCCAATTGGCATATTTGTAGGTATGGCACATCAATCAAAATGAAATGTCTCAGAGTCTTATCAATTAATACAGACTTGTGCTAAAAAAACTTACAAACCAAAAACAATTATTACATGATCTCTAAAACAAATGGTTTGATTGATTACATGAACAAACAACACAAAGGTTATTCAATGATGGAAATAACATTTCACCTATGATTTACCAAGTGGGAATTTAATTTCCTTTTTTTCCTTCAGGACCTTAACAATGCAGTCAGTCTCAGCTTGCTTCATTTTGAAATCCACCAAATATTTAATGGTTGTCTTGAGTACTCCTTGTGATTGTGTTGTTTTCTTCCTCAACATGTCAACTTCATCTCTTAGTGCAGAAGCAGAATCTCCTACTACCAATAGTTTAGCCTCTAGAGCATCAGTAGTTAGCAATTCATGATGCACGACTGGGCCGGTGCCACTCCTGTGGGATGTTACAACGTCCATGGGGACCTCCACTACAAAAAAAGACACATCCATAACATTTTGGGCCAACCGATTTTTTTTCTGTCATGCTTATGACACTTCTAAACACTTATAGAGTATATGGATCAATAATATCAACTAATATACATAAGCCAGGCTGCTGTACTTTTTTTTGGCTACAACAGCATCCTTTTTTTAGCGAGCATCTTGTCCCTTTCCGATGCGTGCCACTTATGGTCCATCTATACTACTACTATTGCTGAATGCACATTCAGCCCGATTGGCATATTTGTAGGTCTGGCACAGCAATCCAAATGAAATGTCTCCGAGTCTTATCAATTAATACAGTCTTGTGCTCAAACAAAATTACAAACCAAAAAACAAAAAAAACAATTATTACATGATCTCTAAAACAAATGGTTTGACTGATTACATGAACAGACAACACAAAGGTTATTCAACTATGGAAAGAATATTTCACCTATGATTTACCAAGTAGGAATTTAATTTCCTTTTTTCCTTCAGGACCTTAACAATCTGGTCAGTCTCAGCTTGCTTCGTTTTGAAATCCACCAAATATTTAATGGTTGTCTTGAGTACTACTTGTGATTGTGCTGTTTGCTTCCTCAACATGTCAACTTCATCTCTAAGTGCAGAAGCAGAATCTCTTTCTACCACTAGTTTAGCCTCTAGAGCATCAGCAGTTGGCAATTCATAATGCACGATTGGGCCGGTGCCACTGTTGTGGGATGATGCAACGTCCATGGGGACCTCGCTCTTTGATCTTGGGCTAACCTGTTTTGCCATTAAAGTTCCAATTGGATTCAGAAAAGTTGAAGTTAGCAAAACATCTCAACTGGGAGTTATAACAGCAAACCAGTTAAACAAACAAGGAATTAAAGAGTTTCAATTGGATGCTGAAAAGTAGTTATTAACATCATTGTAACCCGCTGTTGCAGCAGCAAAGCAGTTAAACAAACAAGTAGATATTTAAGTTAAGGCAAACATGTAATTCTTAACAGTAAGTATCAAACACATAGATAGGCGCAGTCTACAATATGATTAACAAGCTGTGCCATTATGTAATCAATAGAAAACTAAATTAAGCCAAGCAACGTAATTGAACAATTTTGCAATAAGTGGCTAACTAAAATTCCAAGAAGCAGGTAACTGAACTTACGCTAGTTCTTTGTACAGGCACACTGCAACTTCTTTTTTGCTTACAAGGTTGTACGAAGGAGTCCATGGCATCAATTGCTTGGATACGTAGTCCCAATACTTCTTTCTTCCCACACTACATGGGTAAGTCGAATGGTTAATCTGGTAAGATGGTGCGTCCTTGATATGTTATATGAGGACGTGTAGTCAGACTAGTTGTAGCCAAACACATCACACTGGCTTTTACTGTATATTTCATGCGATTACTTTTGGCATATCGAGATCTAAGCAATCTACAATAGGATGAAAAGACTGGCATCCTTCACATTATTGGCGAACTCAGTTCATAGAAACAAGCAATCCAACCATTCTGTGGGTAAATCAAAAGCGCCACTGGAATATTTTTCACTATCCAATCATACACGCAAAAAGAGGCAACGCCACAATAGGGGCTGGTATGGGCGGACGCCTCAGGTGGCTGGAAAGTGTGCACCTAGTTTGAGCCGTCCAGATTGGCCCATGCTAGTTTTGTTCGTCCCAACACACGAGCAGGCAATGTAAGAAATGAAGAAAAATGTTTCAATTTGGATGGGCCAATAACATAAGTGCAAGGTAGGACCTATAGCAGGCTCGCGGCCCAATTGAGCGCCTCCCATATCGACCGATAGCAGGAAAAATCCCAATTCATTCGCTCCAGCCTCCAGTATGGTTCGCTCCTAACTTAGCCGCCGCTAGACAGACCGACACAGCACTTCCTCGCGCCCTCGTTGGAGGGCGGTCACCGAGCTTCAAGCGAACGGAAGGACAAGAAGATGAAGATCCAACCCTGGGTGTAGCCTGCGTGGGAGGCAGCGGCGGCAACACGGGCATGGAATCAAGCTTGCGCAAACGGACAGTCGCAGCTTGCAAGACTAGCATGCACAACGAGCAGGTACATCACATCCCTGATTATATCTAATTCAACTCTTCAATTTCTGGCCAATAGTTAAACCCGACGGTGTTGTAAAACTGCTTGTATGTAGGGAATCTATGAGAAAATGAAACCAATTTCTACTTATTTTATAACTCCCCCAGTTAGTACTGAACTGACTGAATCTGATGTATCTAATCAAGTTTTCGGTGCAAACATACAAGCTCATGTTGTTCTTGAGCCTGAAGTGTCTAATGAACAGACTGCTAATGAAGGATTTGATGCAAACATTTTACATGCTCCTGGTGATGAACATATAGTGTCTAATGAGGGATCTAATGCAAGCATTTTGCAAGCTCATTGAAGGATTTAGTGTCTAATGATGATCTACTATGTTGAGAGAGATAGAAATTTGCAGGCATTGATGACAAGCAAATTATAGTGCATTTTCATAGCTTGAGGAAACGTCGAGGCCATCTACCAGAAAGTCCCCGTATCATGACAACATAGCATAAATACTTTTCTAATCTGTTGTTTGAAACTATTGGCATACTTGTGCAGGATAGATATATTGATATGCAGTTTGCGCACTGGTTATACGTGCAATTACACTTCGATATTTTCAGCCAGAGAACGAATAATTCAAGCAGGTACAGACCATGTTTGTAGTCCTTGTACACCATGTTGCATTTTGTGTTTTTTGGTGCTTGCATCATTTAGTGTTTATAATCTGAACTACTTTGGATCATTAGCTGGTTTTCAAAGTGCATGTAGCTTCACATTTCTCAAGTTATGTTGATTTCCGGAGTGCAAGTGCCTTCGTATTTTTTAAGTTAAATGTTCGCCCCTTCGTGGGTCAGCCACTGCACAAAAATAATACACGAATGCCAGTACGAATTAAATGAAATGCAGGGACTTACGCTAGCTCATTGTACAGGCTCACTACAGCTCTGCTTGCGCTTGGGATGTTCCATGTACAAGTCCATGTTACCACTTGCTTGGATGTGCAGGCCTTGTGCTCCTTGCATCCCCCTCTGCATTTTTGACACGGTGAATGGTTGATCAAATAAGAGGAATCGACCTTGATGTTGTACCGGAGGACAGATACTTACAAGGTTATACGGGTGTGCAGGATGTGTACCAGATCCCGTAGCACCGTCATGCTTCGCTAAAAAATCGATTTTCTTGTTTCAGATGATATCTCCAGAAGAAATAAGAGTTAAAGTCAGAGTTGCATAGGCGTGTAAGCTAGGAGAGCAGTGAAAGGATATCCAAACATCGTCGGAATAGTGCACAAGGGAGTGATGTGTGGATACCTAGTTCGGGTCGGCGTTTGGGCATGCTCGCCTAGCTAGAGTGCAGGTCACTTCAGAGCCGTTGAGGGTGATGTGCTGGCGTTGGCTGGCCACGCACGTATGCAGATCTTGAGTGGCAGTGGAGCGCTATGATGCGGTGGATGAGACCGTTGGTGAAGCCCCAACGGCCTCGGGGGGCGGAGGTGCGACGATGTGCTCGGTGAAGTAGCCCCAGTGAGCTGGGAGACGGTGTCGGTGAAGCGCACCTGATGCGGTGGAACTCAGTGTCCGTGAGGCACGTCGGTTGCGGCGGCCAACATTGTCGGTGGACCACCAGGTGCGGTGGATGAGGGCGTAGATGAGGTAGCTCCGGTGCAGTGGTGAAGCGCGACCGTCGTCCGACACCGAGGTGGGGAACAGTGGGGAAAGAGACGAGACGAGGGGCGATTCGAGGGTTGGCGGCGAATTAGGGATTTGAGCAAAATCTAGGCACGGAAGGGGACGGTGGAGAAGAGAGATTTTGCAGGGCTGGAATTGGGGCCACCAGATATTTCAATCCGAAACGTCGAAGCGCAAACTTATATTGTCGTCGTCCTTTTTTGTGGGGGAGAGGGGGCTGGGTGCTACGCGTCCGTCTGACACACACGACCACCCCGACAGGACTATGCTTCGGTGCCTTAAGGCACCTGCCTTTGTGTCCATGACATGTGGGCCTAACAGGTGGCTGGCCCACATGTCAGTGACCCAAAGGCAGTTGCCTTTAAGGCACCGAAGAAGTGTCCACCCCGACACGACCCTGGTCTTCCTGGTGCGCCTACATTTGAGAATGCAAACGAATCTTCTTTCATTTGCAAACAAATCTGTATGTATTACCATGCCCGTGTTTTCCTTGCAATAATTAGTCATTCGAAACGAGATACTCCATCCGTTCACTTTTGTAAGTCGTTTCAGACAACTTAAAATGAACTGTTTTGCACATTGTCTGAAATGTCTTCAAGGTCTTAACAAAGTGAACAGAGGGAGTACTATAAATTAATTAATGAGGAGTTATTTGAAAAAAATTGAAACGGTACCCACGCTAACGTGGATTAGAGTGTGTGTCACATAATTAGTTATTTGAATTAGAGTGTATGTCACGTAGTTAGTTATTTGAATTAGAGTGTGTGTCACGTAGTGATCTCCAATTCTAACGTGGATTTCGCATTTCACTGTATCCATGCTACTTTTTTAATACAAATTCATATGTATATGATGAACACCATGGTAGTGAGAACACTTTTGTATGGATTCACACATATGACCTACAAAATAGCACAACAAACTGAGTCAATGTCAACTTTTCGAAACTTAGTATGGCATGAATTCCAAATAATTACCTGTATGCCTGGTCCTCGGTTCAAATCTTACAATGTACACCGAATTGAAACATCAATATTAAGTCTCGTACTATGTACATTCAAATGTTGTTTTTAGCCCCCCTGCACAAACGCTACATACTTCCTGTATCGGTCAATCTTCCTCTCCTAACCACGTTAGGAAGCTATCGGTTTCCAACATACGTTCATTCTTTTTCTCCATGTTTCGATCTCTAAGTCTCTCAACTACACAACCACTTTTTCCACTCTGTTACCAAATGTACTTACCTCACACACCTGCCATTACACCCCATGCCGAGCTCTCTCTCTCCCCCCTCTCCCTCTCACCCTCTAGCGCTAAATACATGCATTGCCTATCTAGCCCCCCAACCTCTCGTGCGCACGCACGCACGTTGTATATCTAGGTCACTCCCTCGAGATTGTCTCACTCTTTCTTCCGCACGGCGGGCCACACTCGCTTAATCTCGCTCTCTTTATCTGAGTCTCGTTTAACCTTGTTTTCTTTCACACACAAATGATATATCTCCCTGTTCGGGCCTCGATTGACACACTCTATACTCTCTCACGTAGATTGTCTATCTAGGTCAGTCCATCCAAGCCACCGCCACTCTTTCGACCTCATGGTTGGCCACGCTCACTCAATCTCTCTCTCTCTCTCTACATATGTCTCGATTGACCTCGCTCTTTCTCGGACAAAAACGATATATCACCATGTTTGAGCCCAATTCGACCTATTCACATTGTATACTCTCTCACGCACATCGTCTATCTAGGTCACTCTCTCCAACCCGTCTCACTCTTCCGATCGCACGGCGACCCTATGTGATCGGTTGACCTTGCTTCCTCCCACGCACAAAATATATCTACACGTCTGTGACTAGATCATCTCTCAAGCTCTATCTTACAACCCTCACCCTTGCCAAAAAGCTCAATTTGACAAAATCTATCCAAAGCATATATATTTGTTCAATGAATGTCGGACCACACTCACTTTGTCTCTCTATCTATATGTCTCTCGATTGACCTCACTTTCTCACACCGTATCTTCCACGCATTGAGCTACTACCTCTCCATCCCTCGCAAAGCCGGAGCTATTTACATTGCGAGGGGCACTCCAACCTTGGATTAATTTGTGTAGGCATTTATTCCGGTGGGTTTAGATTATATTTTCGTAGCATTCGGCCCACAACTACTCGAAACACCATTGCAACCCACGCAACTCCCCTAGTTGATTTCCCTCTGGCTCGGTCATCGCTCTCTCGCACGTCCTTTCTCGCCTTCAATGTCGCACCATGGTATTATTGAAAAAACTATGTTGTTCTCTTTAATTATTATAAATAAGCTACAAAAACTACACATCGATAGTCCACTTAGAATGGAACAAATTTTGACCCACAAATTAAAGTGCTACAAACTACACACCGAGGGGCCCACATGTCATGAAACAGATTTGGACCCATATACAAATTAAAAAATAAAGGACGAGGATCGAACATGTGACCGGGCCTTCAAGCCGGACGTCAATAGGCAACATACGTAGAATAACAATGTTTGTTGTACCCCCTTTGTTCACATAATGTTTTTATATTACCACAGCCTAATTAATGGATAACATGTAATATTATTTTTAATACTATTCGCCTTTACTTACTGGTGGGTTCCATGTGTGCTCTCTGTCTCCTCCCCTTCTGCGTTTAGACGCACGGGCAAACAGGAAGAACTTGCGGGCGATGTTGCCGTTGACCATATCTGGACGCGTTCACAAGTCACGACACCAGTTTCACATACTAGCAGCACTAGTCAGTGTGTACGTGCAATGCACGTTAATTTGGAAGTATATTAAGTGCATGCGGATATTAACTACTAGGATATTATTTGCGTTTTGTCATGTGATTAGCACTATTTTTGGCATGAAATTAACTGCATGCTAAACGTGTTGAGCGCTCGACATTGAAGTAGTCTAGGTTGTTGGATGACAAGGAATACATGTGGCTTGATGACGTTTTATATTTAATTTGATACGGCTCTAGCAGAACATTCAATCGATCAAACCATACATTTCGTTCAGTCTGACTCCGACTTAAAATTATATGACGATCGATATAAAATAAACGGAAATGAAAAATGTCGGATTTTAAGCATGGCAATCCGAACGTTTTTCATGGCAAATTTAGATTACGCGACGGCGGCGGGGGCGTCTCGCGGTGGGAAGCGGCTCCTCTGCCGTGCTCTATGTGTCGTCGGGCCACTGACCGACGGCGACGGTGGCGTCTTGCGTCGTTGTTGGCGTACTCCTGGACGTTGGCCTAGCTTCAAGGAAGGCCAAAATGTTCTGGACTTCGGAGCGAGTCAACTGGCGGGAGGAGGCGACTGGCGTTGGTGCAAGGAAGCGGTCGACGGCGGCCATCCATGCCGCTGAGGGGGGCACTGGCACCCGCGTGGGGACAGGCGCTGTCAACGGCGCGGTGGAGACATTCGTGTGCACGCGCAGGCGCATGCGCTGGCAGGTGCACGGGCACCGACACGGGCGTGCGTGTTAGTGCACGCGTGGGCGCATGCGCTGGCAGGTGCACGAGCACGTGAAAGTCGGCGGGGACCTCGTGGAACCCCGTGGGATCAAGCTCGGTGACAATGTGCGGCTCCCAGCCCGTCAATGCCACGAGGATGGGCGCTGGCGCAGTCGGGGCGACGGGAGCCGGAACGGGAGCGGGGACAGGCGAGACGTCTTCCCGCAAGGACAGTTCAAGCTCGTCCCAAAGCGCCTTATGTTCTTGAGACTCCGGCTGGGTGCCTTCCTCAGGAAACTGGAACACTAAGGGCAGACCATCATGATGCGGCATGGCGTACGTCTAGGTCAGGCTAGTTGGAGGTAGACGACAGGAGAATCGTACAGGAAGAGAGAGGATTGTAGCGATACCGGGTAGTGCGGGGTTGATTTTAAACTGCGCCGCCGGTGACATTAAAAGTGGGAGCAGTTGGGACGACGGTGGGCGGCGGAGCCTAGTCAAAGGGCTCGCCTCCCGATGAGCCTGCACAGCGGTCTGCTCGCACGCCTCCCTGACAGCCGGCGCAGGGGTCTGCTCGCACGCCTCCCGTCGACTCACACGCTTGCTTGGACGACACTTGCCGATGAGAAACGGGGACTCGTGGCGGCACGTAAACGCCCACGGTTTCAATAGTGAAAGTGTTCACCTTAACATGACAGGTCTTTGTTCCAAAATACCTTGGCTCTTCATTTGTGCAACTTGTCATAAGCAGCTTGTCTCAAATTGAAGAAAAAACTTACGAAGTAATATTTGTGCCATATCACATGACCATGCTTAGTTTCAAGAATTTATGCTCACTTTTGGATTTTCTGAAATTTAAGATCCAGGATTCGAAACAATATCATAACCTGCATCACGCAATAAATTTTCAAGTCGTACATCTATCCTGTTGTATTTCTTAAGAAAGGATTTGGTCAAACATTTTGCTTAGTTAGACTTCAGACAAGTTATATATGCAGAGTAAAAGGATAATCCCTCCGTACTAGTGCATTGCTTGATATATTAACTCAAGTACTAGGCACGAACAAACAGGCTCAATTCTATGCTCATCCTGGTGTAGTAGTAGTACTAGGCAATGAATTTGACGGGTGACCTTGACGAGCGGCGACCGAGGGAATTGAACCGTGCTTGGCATGGTAGGTAACGTTGTCTAGTTACTAAAGCATCCCTCCGTTGTTCATTGGTAGTCATTATGGACCAGGGACATGAGGGGAATTTCCTAGGGCTAGAATTCTGGCTGCCAGATATTTCGACTTGAAACGCTGAGGCTCGACTGGTTGGGGTTGCCTAATGTGCGTACCACGTACGCCACCGAAGGACACGAGCCTGGTTTTTTTAGGATCAACACGAACCAAGGTCTGGCTGGTACACCGTAGGGTCCTACCATTAGAGAATACGAAAGGAACCTTTTAAATTGCCGAATGAATCTATGTGTATTACAATACCTGTATTTTCCTTGCAAATACTAATCTCAGCGTGGTAATTGATTTATGACGAGTTATTGAATTAGAGTGTGTGATATAGTGATCTCAACGTGGATTTCACATTTCATGGTATCCCTAGTAAGTTTTCCAATGCAAATTCAAATTTAAAACATGAACAATATGGAGGTGAGAAAACTTTGTATGTATTAAGCATATGACCACACACACACAGAGACATACACGCACGAACACAACAACAATCCAATAAGTATAGTGCATCTATTTTTCCAAACCATGCATGTATGACACGAATTCAAAAATACTCCTTCTATTCCTAAATATTAGTCTTTTGGAGAGTTCAACAAGTGACAAAATACGGAGCAAAATGAGTGAATCTAGACTCTAAAATATGTCTATATACATCCGTATGTGCCAGTCCATTTGAAGCCTCTAAAAAGACTAATATTTAGGAACGGAGGGAGTAAAATGTAAGACATCCATGGTCCTCAGTTCAATATTTAAAATGAACATGAAACTGAAACATGAATATTAAGTCTAGTACTACAGTACATGCAAATGTTGTGTTTAGGCGGAGCTATGATTGTCGGGGGTCAACCCCTCGACCTTAGATAAAATTGTGGAGCTCTGTTTAGGGTTGTTTAGATTATATTTGTCCCCACCCTCCCAACCACCGATTGGTTGTGCACCCCCACCCCTCCTCCCCGAGAGAATATCATGTGCCCCCACACCTTAGATGCTATATGCCGATACGAGTTGCTTGGAGCTTGTAGATCTGAGATATAGCAGCTCACATGATGTGTCTTAATATTTTTGCAGGAAACCTTGATGAGTTTGAGAATTGCACACAATTTGTACAAAAACTACTTAGATGCCCTTTGATCCCATATCCAACGACCTCAACGCTCGTATCATCGTAGCATATAAGATGAAGGAGGACATCATATTCTCCTGTATGTAAGAATATCATGTGCTACCACACCTTAGATGCTTTGGTGATACAAGCTCTTCGGAGGCGTTGGATTTGTGACCCAACACCTCCTCGGTGGTTTGAATGGTTTTTTGCAGAAAAGTCCCAAAAGAGTTCGGCCACTGCTTACAAGCACAAAGACTGCTCATATGCCATTGGATCTCAGATCAAACGACCTCCAAGCTCGTATCACCGTAGCATCCAAGCTACGATAGCACCTTATGTTTTATCGCACGGGAGAGTATGAGGTGCTCCCGCACCGTAGATTCTATTGTGATACGAGTTCACTGAGATCAAACGGCCCACGGTAGGAGGTTTGAATGTTTTTGCAATATACGGCTGATAGAGTTTGGGAAATGCACTGAAAGTACAAGTACTACGCATGTGCCATCTAATCACGGATCATACAACCTAGATGCTCATATCACCGTAGCGGGTAATTAAGCTACGGGGAGCACCTAATATGAGCACCGGGGAGCCGTTGCATCGAAGATGGAGTGACACACACGAGGCCTGAATGTTTTATTTGCAAAAAAAACCTTTGGAGAGTTTGGAAATTGCGCATAATTACAAAGACTACTCCCAAGCCATTGGATCTCACTTCCAACGGTGTAAAAACTCGTATCACCATAGTATCTAAGCTGCGGTGTGGATGTGATATTCTATGCCGCTGTCATTTTTGTTCGTAAACTTGCAAAAAACGTGTAACTCGTGCCGTTACTTGTCTAAACACGCAAAGTGTTTGTTCAAAAAAAACATCCTACACTGAAATATCGGAACAACACACGGGAGTCCCACTTGTCATTAATCAAATTTGGACCTAAAGCTAACAAATCTGAAAGACGATATTCGAACTGGCAACCTGGACTACAAAGCGTAAGTCGATAGCCTGAAAAAACGAACGGTTGTTGGCTTTGTCCCATAACTTGATTTTATACAGTACTTGCGTTGAGTAGAGTAGAGGGAGTGCCTCGTCAACACGTGCATGACCGTTATCTCACTTACTGGTGGGTCCCAGGTCTGCGATCTCAATCTCTCTTCTCTCCATCGTCTAACCTTTGCACGGGCACACACGAAGAGCGGCGCTAGCTTGCCGCGGTGTTATTACAACTAAAAAAGCTTGGAAAATAGAAGAATCGCCTAGAACAAGAGACGTTGTGGCTGGTCGAGACGGAGCTAAGCACATCTATCCTCCGTGCCACATTTGCATGATGAAGCTGTGTGGCTAGTGGGGTGTTTTTGACCGACTGGCTGGGTCCCGAGGTCGAACCATAGGTACTACGTCTGATACAGTATATTTTTACACGCACATTTTTCCTCCGTGCCGAGACGTGGCACACCCTACCGCGCGGTTTCGGGGTCCTCCCGGGTGGTACACGCATATATTCTTCCTGACGTGGGATGCCCTACCGCGTATTTTCTTGGTCCTCCTCGGTCGTAGCGCCAAAGTAAGTAAATGAGTCTTCAAATCACGAAAGACCACCTTTCCCGCCGAGTACATCAGTGAAGCACGGTGGCTAGCTAGTTGGGCTAGTTCGGCCGATTAGCTAGGCCGCCGCCACATTTGTTTTTTCACCCCTTTTTTTATCTACTTGCCTGCAGGTAAATTTAAATATCCACCGCGGCGTTGATCTGGTGTTTGGGTGTGGCAGGATTTTTAATTTTTTGATTGACGGGAGTAGGCGCGGCAGGATTTTTAATTTTTTGATTGACGGGAGCAGGCGCGGCAGCAATTAGTCACGATGACTCCGCGTGTAAAAACCCACTGCTCCTTGATGTGAGAAGTTGTCGACTGGTGTTTTACCGTGGTGAAAACCAAAAGATTCCCCGCTCCCTCTGCCTTCCCGTAGATTGCATTGCCTTTCAGCCGTTTCGCCCCCTTTGCATCCTCTCCCCATTGCTTCTACCTCGTGCCATGGCGGCGCAGCAGATCACGGAGTCCGAGGTGAGGCGCCTGACACTGGCTCCTGTCGACCGGGAGCGGGCTCTGCAGGTGGTTGCACCCTGCATCACCAACGTCGTGCTCCTCGAGAAGCAGAGGGACTTCGTGGTGTTTAGGCACCCTCTGCATGGGCATGTCCATGTCTCGGCGCAACATGACCGTTGGATCAAACTCAGACGGTGCAGATCAGTCACTGTAGCACAAAGCGTGCGGGTGTGTTTGGTTGCATTCTCATCTCAATATAGTTGTTTCCTCTTTGTGTATTTTTGTCAACCTACTAGTGTGGACTCATCCACCCTTCATGCACTCTGCCAAACACCCAAAAGTGGGTCGAGAAGGGAACTTTTGCTCCCGTCCCGTGCACCCTTCATACACCCTTCCTAACACTATTCGTGCTTCATATGGTTCATGTTTCGTGGAGTACTGTAGCACCGTACTCTCCGTGCGCTGTGGACCTAGTTCTGTTAACATTGATCTCACCGTTCATTCTCGATCGGATAGTCGAAAAAGCGGTACTATGTTACATATAGGAGTAGTTGACATGCGCACAACATCATTTGTTATCGCCATATCTTACTACACTAGCAACAAGATTGTGTAGTACTGACGTATGAACCACTGCACATGCCTAGTAGTAGGAGCCCTGTGTATGTTCAAGTGGCTAATGTGTTTCGCACTCCTCCGTCGTAAGAGTGGAAACGCTTGCTGTAATCATTTTTTCTTCAGAAAAACAGTGGACACGCTCTACCGTGCGGATCCTCCTCCAGCCATGCACTAAATTACTCACTTTCGCCGACGTGTGGGACAGCCAGCACCTGGGTCCACTAGCCATGCACTAAATTACTCCGTAGTAGAGTGACGGTAGACTACCTGTCGGAGTAATGGGCCATGGGTAGGCCAACCCGAGTCCCATAACCTTTCAAGACATCGGGGCAGGCTGCGCCCCTCAAGACCCCAAGGCGAAGAGTCGTCTCCTGAGGAGTCGACGGCAGGGCGGCCGACTGCCCGCTCACGGCCGGGTTCCAGGGACGACTTCCAGAGAAGCCGGTTTTGGGGAGTCGGCCGGCGACTCCAGCAAACCCATGACCTCATCAAAGGGGACGGGGCAGAGGCGTGGCTACAGTGAAGCCCACTCCCGCCCCTTACCAAGGGCAGGCATGGCCACAGCATGCCGTACCCGGGAAGATCTCCATGCGGCGTGGCACTGTTGCCCGGCCGGCCCTGACATCAGCACCAAAGTACCAAGTCCTACGCCCACGACAGCTTGTCTGTACGGCCTGGAGGCAGTGGGGCCGACCAGTCAGCGAGACCTCGGGAGACGGCAGGAGAACCGCCAGTCGGACCCGTCGGGAGTCGGCCCGGGGGAGTCGGCCGAGCCCTCCCCCGGGGCCCACGCGCCATTAATCAAGATGAGATGGCGAGTGGCCACAGTGATCGCCCGCCAGGCGGTGGGGCTGTTGCCACGACCCCATGACCAAGCCTGCGTCATCAGAAGCACGGCTACAGTAACCAGCGGCCGACAAGACCCGCCCGCGGCGGACGCGGCCTGTCGGCTCCATACTAGACCAGTCGGCGGGCCCCAGCAGTCGGCAGAGAAGTCAGAGGTCGGAGGCACTGACGGCTGGGCCCGCGCCCAGTCGAATTACCATTGTACCCCTGGGGGTAGGCCTATATAAACCCCCCAGGGCACCCATGCAAGGGGTTGGATCCCAGTAGTTCTAGACCATACCAGATAGAAGGAGAGAGCTAGCCTTGCCCTCTTCTACCACCAGAAACAGCTCAAGGAGCCACCGTGTAAACACTTGGCCATAGTGATCATGCGGAGACCCCGCAGAGCAGCAGTAGGGGTATTATCTCCCCGGAGAGCCCCGAAGCTGGGTAAGATTCGCCGGCGTGCATGTCTTCGCCTCATCCCGTTTCCAGGCACCGGCGACGTTCTACTCGCCCCCACCATGATAAGCCATCCGTTGGCATATGTCGCACCAAACCCCCGACATTTGGCGCCCACCGTGGGGCTTGGTGCACCGCCGTCCGGAGATCTGTTCTGGACGGGAACCCTTTTCCTCCCTGGCGAGCGCAGCCAGCCAGGCACGCCAGGCGAAGTCTGCATCGACGCGCTGCGCGGCGTTGAGATCGCCTGCGCAGCCAGCTCCTTGGCCGAACTTGTCGGCGAGGTCCGCCTCTCCGACGAACCTGCGTCCGACGCAGGCGCGGGCGGCCCCGAAAACCTCCTCGCGGGCCTCCTCGATCAACTCCACGTTTCCGGCGAGCCTGCCGTAGACTTGGAGTCCGTAGGCTCCACCGACCCGATGCTGGTCGACTCCGACACCGCGTCGATCGATGCGTTCCCCACCAACGTGGTGGTCTACGACGAACCTCTCCCCCATGCAGAGAGCGACGGAAGCATCGTCACTGAGGTGCTAGTCATCAGTCATGACGAGTTCCCTGGAGGAGGAGCGCCCAACTCACTCGGTGCAGCGCTGCAATACCTGACTGCGCCCATTCCGGAAGATGCTGACGCGGAGACGTTAGAAGCGCGCCGCCTTCAGCTCGTTGAAGGCGCGAAGAAGCTGGCCAGCATGAGACGCTTGTCAGAAGCTTACCAGCGGGAGATGGATCGCGCCGTTGGCGGCTCGCCGGCCCCGGCAGGGCCCAGCCGCCTTGGCGCAGTCCAGCAGCGCGGCGTAGCCATCGCCAGCCTGTTTGGGGCTAGCCGCCCCGTGTACGCTACACCGGCGGAGAACATCCGAGCCGCCCAGGCAGCGGCAGATGAGCTGGACAATTTCGAGGGCGAAGAACGCCGCCTCATGATGGAGCGAGTCCAGCGGCTCCTCGACGCGGCCGCCGCGTAGAACGAGGCCGGCTGCCGCACGGAGGCGCCGCAGCGGCCAAACGACGACCCACACCGAGATCAAGGCGCAACGTCTCGGACGCCGACTGGCGGCGCCCGAGGAAGAAAGGACAAGGAGCCGGCTGTCAGCCACAGTCAGACTCGCATTACCATAGAGCGCGACCGAGATGGCCGCCCGAGAGCAGTGGAACGACGGGACAACTGTCCGCCTCCCCCTCCCTGCAAGGAGAGGCGAGTCTCCCCGCCGCCTGTTGACCATCTGACTCTCAGTGACCGCCTTGGCCGCCGAGTGGGAGTTGGAGAGAATGACGCCCGCCACCGGATCGACCGACTTCACCGGTCCCTGGCGCTGGAAGAAGAAGACAAGTTGGGTCTGCCTTGTTTCGGGCCCCGCATTCGGGACGAGCCCTTCCCCAGAGGGTTCACGCTCCCAAGAGACACGCCCAAGTATACCGGCTCCATGAAGCCGGAAGACTGGCTAGTCGACTATTCCACGGCTGTCAGCATAGCAAACGGCAACAAGCGTGTCGCCGTAAAATACGTCCCGCTCATGCTCCCGCAGCATCAACAGCTGGGTCGACTTCACTGAAGCGTTCGTCTGCAACTTCACCAGCACGTACAAGCGTCCTCCCAAGCCTCGTCAGCTCTCCTTGTGCGTGCAAGGTCCTGACGAGTCGACTCGCGACTACCTCACGCGTTGGGCTGAGCTGCGGAACTCCTGCGAGGGCGTGCACGAGGTGCAGGCCATCGAGTACTTCACAGCCGGGTGCCGAGAAGGCACCCTCCTCAAGCACAAGCTCCTCTGCGACGAGCCAGAAACCCTCGACGAGCTGCTGATCATAGAGGACAAGTACGCCACGGCTGACTCCTCCATGAAGGCGGAAATTCAAATCAGCACGACTGGCAAAGTAGCTCCTCAGGCTCCAAGAACTCCGGCGGCAGACGCCAGCCGGCGACAACAGCAGGGCGACAACAAGCGCAAGGCCCCGCAGCCGGCTTCCGGCAGCTGGCAGGTCGCAACAGTTGAATCCCAGCAGCCAGAAGAGCAGCCTCCACCCAAGCGACAAAAAGGCGGCAAGCCGAACTGGTTGCCGGCCTTCTCCTATGAGCAGACCTTGGATGGACCTTGCAAGTTCCACAGCGGCGTAAAGCCGTCGAATCACACCACCTGGAAATGCCACTGGCTTACCAGGATCGCCAAGGGAGACGGCCTCCTACCACCCCCGCCTGCTGGGCAGCCGGCAGTCAGGCCAGTTGGCGCAGTACAAGACGAATACCCTGAAGAGCATGGAGCCTATGTGGTGTTCACCAGTGTGGCTGATGATCGATGCAGCAGACGGCTGCAGCGACAAGAGGTGAACGCAGTAGCCTCAGAGACGCCAGAGTTCATGCACTGGTCTGAGAAGCCCATCAGCTGGAGCAGGGCTGACCACCCAGAAGTGATGCCGAGTCCGGGCTCCTACTCCTTGGTCCTGGACGCCACCTTTGCCATAGACAAACGGGCCGCGCGTTTCTCACGAGTTCTGATAAACGGGGGCAGCAGCATCAATATCATGTACAAGGACACCATGGAGAAGTTAGGAATCAAGCAAAGACAGCTTCAGAACAGCCGGACTGTGTTCCACGGCATTGTTCCTGGGCTTTCCTGCTCACCAATCGGCAAGATCCTGATTGACGTCCTCTTTGGGGACAAAGATCACTTCCAAAGAGAGTCTATTTGGTTTGAGGTGGTGGACCTTGAGAGCCCATACCATGCACTACCTGGCCGACCCGCCTTGGCCAAGTTCATGGCGGTCCCCCACTACGCCTACCTCAAGATGAAGATGCCCAGTTCCAGGGGAATTCTGACTATGGCCGGCGACTACCGGAAGTCGTCCGCTTGCGCGGCCGAGAGCAGTTGGCTGACCGAGTCCCTGGTGATCGTAGCCGAGAAGCGACTCCTTGAACGAGTTGTGGCGATGGCCGGCAAGCAGCCGGAGATATCGCCTGACCCAAAGGAGTCGGAAGCCGAAGGTTCGTTCAAGCCGTCCAAAGAGACAAAGAAGATACCCTTGGATCCGGAGCACCCAGAGAGGTACGCCGTCGTAGGTGCAAACCTCGACAGCAAATAGGAAGGCGAGCTCGTCGATTTCCTCCGTGAGAATCGGGACATCTTCGCATGGTCTCCCAAAGACATGCCAGGTGTACCGACGGATTTCGCCGAGCACAAGTTACATGTCCGATCTGATGCAAAGCCGGTCAGGCAGCCCCTGCGCCGCTTATCAGAAGAAAAGAGAAGAGTTGTCGGAGAAGAGATAGCCCGACTCCTAGCAGCCGGCTTCATTATGGAAGTTTTCTTCCCGGAGTGGCTGGCAAATCCGGTCCTGGTGCTAAAGAAGAACAAGCAATGGCGAATGTGTATTGACTACACGAGCCTCAACAAGGCCTGCCCCAAGGACCCATTTGCTCTACCAAGGATTGACCAGGTGATAGACTCCACAGTCGGATGCAAGTTGTTGAGTTTCTTGGATGCATACTCAGGATATCACCAGATCAAGCTGAACCCCACTGACAGATGGAAGACCGCCTTCATCACGCCGTTTGGAGCATTCTGCTACCTCATCATGATGTTCGGCTTAAGGAATGCCGGCACCACCTTTTAGCGTTGCATGCAGAAGTGCCTCCTCAAGCAGCTCGGCAGGAACGCCCACGTCTATGTAGATGATGTGGTGGTGAAGACGGAAAAGTGTGGAACACTGTTGGAAGACCTCAAGGAGACCTTTGAGAACCTACGCCGGTTCCAGATCAAGCTCAACCCCGAGAAGTGTGTCTTCGGAGTACCAGACGGCCAGCTGCTCGGTTTCCTAGTCTCTGAACGCGGCATAGAATGCAACCCAGTAAAAATCAAGGCCATCGAGAGAATGGAGGTACCCAGCCGACTGCTGGATGTGCAGAAGTTCACCGGCTGCTTAGCATCCATCAGCCGATTCACCAGTTGGCTGGGCGAGAAAGCTCTCCCTACTCATGAATAAGACCACTTTTTTCGAGTGGAACCATAAGGCGGACGAAGCTTTTCACCATTTGAAGAAGATGCTGACTACTCCACTTGTCCTGGCGGCTCCGACTCCTAAGGAACCTATGCTCCTGTACATCGCTGCCACCAGCCGGGTAGTTAGCACAGTCATGGTAGTGGAGCGCAAGGAGGAAGGCAAGGCGCTGCCTGTCCAGAGACCAGTATATTACCTGAGCGAGGTACTGTCGACCTCCAAGCAGAACTACCCCCACTACCAGAAGATGTGCTATGGCATACACTTTGCTGCCAAGAAATTGAAGCCTTATTTTCAAGAGCATCCAATCACGGTGGTCTGCACGGCTCCACTTGCCAAGATCATCGGTAGCCGAGATGCTTCTGGTCGAGTGGCCAAGTGGGCCATAGAGCTGGCTCCTTACACCATCTACTACCAGCCCCGCACCGCTATCAAATTACAAGCACTGGCCGACTTCCTCGTCGACTGGGCCGAGACCCAGTACCTGCCTCCAGCGCCTGACTCCACCCATTGGCGGATGCACTTCGACGACTCCAAGATGCGCACCGGCTTGGGAGCCGGCATTGTCCTCACCTCTCCCAAGCTCAAGTATGCACTGCAAATCCATTTTGCCGCCTCCAACAACGTTGCCGAGTACGAGGCGCTCATTCACGGGCTCCGGCTTGCCAAAGAACTTGGCATCCGCCGGATCTCGTGTTATGGCGACTCGGACTTAGTGGTCCAGCAGTCATCTGGCGACTGGGACGCTAAAGACGCAAACATGGCGAGCTACCGTTTCCTCGTGCAGCAACTCACCGGGTATTTCGAAGGGTGCAAGTTCCTCCATGTGCTAAGAAACGACAACGACCAAGCAGACGCCTTGGCACGAATCGGCTCTACCCGCACAACAATACCATCTGGCATCGCCCTTCAACGCCTCCTCAAGTCGTCTGTCAAGCCTTCACCAGAATTAGACTCCATTTTTGTGCCGGCTCCTCCCGAAGACGGCGGATCCGACTCCAGAGCTCCGGCAGACGGAACGGGGACTTTGGCGGATGACTCCAAAGCCGCCACAGTCGAGCCCAGCCCGGGGACTGCGGTGGCGGACTCGAAGATTCCAGAACTCGGCCCAAGGACCACGCCAGTCGGCCTGGGGACTTCATCAACCCAGCAAGCGGCTGTTGACTCCAACCCACCGCCTCCCAGCCCAGCCGCCCTCGTCCAAGTCACAGTTCTGGTAGTCGAAGAAATAGCAGCACCCTCATGGGCCCAGCCCATCCTCAAATTCCTGGTGAACAAAGAGCTACCAACTGATGAGACCTCAGCTCGGCAAGTACAACGCCGGGCGGCAGCCTATACCATAATCAACAGAGAGCTGGTCAGGCGCAGCGTCACTAGTGTCTACCAGCGCTGCGTAGAGCCAGAGCAAGGCCAGGCGATTCTCAAATACATCCATCAAGGCGAATGCGGCCACCATGCGGCTTCAAGAGCACTCGTCGCCAAAGCCTTTCGGCACGGTTTCTTCTGGCCGGCTGCCTTGGAAGAGGCCAAGGAGTTAGTCCAAAAATGCAAAGGGTGCCAGAAGTTCAGCTCCAAGCCGCACCAGCCGGCTTCTGCGCTCAAGACCATCCCCATTGCCTGGCCTTTCGCAGTTTGGGGTCTAGACATGGTGGGACCATTCAAGACAGCATGAGGTGGTTTAACTCACCTACTTGTCGCAGTGGACAAGTTCACCAAGTGGGTGGAAGCGAAGCCAATTAAGAAACTGAACGGTCCGACTGCCGTGACCTTCATCACCGATATCACAATTCAGTACGGCATACCACACAGCATCATCACCGACAACGGCACAAATTTTGCCAAAGGCGCCTTGGCCCGTTTCTGCGCAACACGGGGCATCCGACTGGACCTAGCGTCCGTCGCCCATCCATAGTCAAACGGCCAAGTGGAGCGAGCAAACGGCCTCATCCTGTCCGGCATCAAGCCTCAGTTGATCGAGCCTCTGGAGCGCTCAGCTGGCTGCTGGCTCGACGAGCTGCCAGCCGTCCTCTAGAGTCTGCGCATGACTCCAAACAAGTCAACCGGCTTCACGCCCTTCTTCCTCGTCTACGGTGCCGAAGCCGTCATCCCAACGGACATAGAGTTTGACTCCCCACGAGTCACCATGTACACCGAGGAGGAAGCAGAAGAAGCACGACAAGACGGTGTCGATCTGCTGGAAGAGGGCCGGCTGTTGGCACTCAGCCGGTCTAGCATCTACCAGCAGAGCCTGCACCGATACCACAACAGGAAGGTCAGGCCAAGATCTTTCCAAGAAGGCGACCTTGTGCTCCGGCTGATCCAGCGAACAGCCAGCCAGCACAAGCTGTCGGCGCCTTGGGAAGGCCCTTTCATCATCAGCAAAGTACTGGGCAAGATTCCTACTACCTGATCGATGCTCAGAAGCCCTGAGCACGTAAGAGGGACGACTCCGGCAAGGATACAGAGCGGCCATGGAATGCAAATCTCCTCCGAAGATTTTACAGTTGATGCAGTATGTACCATGCTACCTTTTGTATTAAAGTACCAAGACTTCAGGCCCCCAGAGACGAGCTCGGGGGCTGCCCTCTTTTGTCTGTATGATAAAAATTATGCCTACAAGTATGTTACTCTTTGTCATGCCGCTTGGCACCGGGCTCGACAAGTCGACCCGGGGACATGCCGCCTTGCACTATGAAATGCTTCCTGCAGCCGGACAAGTAGTGTGTAAACACCTAAACCGTCTTCTGTCAGAAGCCGCAGCTCGCAGAGCGACTGTACGGTGGGCAGAGGTAAGGTAGAATGGGTGTTCGCATGAAAAAGGGTCAAGGGCTCAAAGCATAAAACATAGCTCAAGACGGCTTCCAGCCTTTCTCGCAAACCGACTCTCGGATAGTCGGATTGTCGTCTTCTATCCAGCTTGCTCAAACAATCTTGAAATCGGCTAAGTACTTGCTTTCCCAAAGTAGCCTAGCACTTGATCCAGCAACAGTCCGCAGAGCGGCTGTCCGATTGGCAAGGCAGGCAACTAAGAGAAAGCGGCAAAGGAAAAAAGCCAAAAGAACAATGAGCAAGAAAAGATATATATATATATATATTTACATAACATAGGCCTTTGGCCGAATTGTCGAGTAGAGGTTCAAAATACACCCCGCGGGTGGAATTGTGCGAATTAACAAGTTCTTCAAAGACTACTGAAGCAGATAAAATAAAAGATACAGCGGCAGCTTAGGAGGCAGCAGACGGATTCGGAGGGTCGGAGGAGGCGCCAGCGTCAGGCGTCCGGGCAGCCGGCTGGCTAGTCTCGGCTTGATCACCTCCGGCGGCAGTCGACTCGGTCGCACGCGGATCGTTGCTAGAGGCGCGGTCGGGCTGAGGCTGGCCGTCTGCTCCGTCTTCTGGTGCCTCCGCCTCGCCTCCATCCTCCGCTTCGTCCTCCTCCTCGACGCTGGAGCCAATCACCTCCACCGAGTCTTCGCCGTAGTCTGGGTTCATCTCAAACCACTCCAACGGTACCTCCTCGCCGTCTTCAGACCGCTCGGGGACGAAGATGCTGGTGTCGGTGTACTCGGCGATCGCTGCAACACGTTTGACGAGGGCGTCTTCCGCAGCCGCTAGCTCCGGCTGGGCCTCCGACCGAAGCGTGGCCAACCGGTCTAGATCCAGCCCCGGGTACCACGCCTTGACGAACTCCAAGGCCCGGAGCGCTCCAGCCCGGGCCGAAGAGCCCTTCCAGGCCTCAAGACGACCAACCGCGACCTCCAGCCAGTTGGCCGTCAGGCTGGGGGTGCGCGGAGCCTGCATATCCACCCAAAGGGCGGCAATCGCCTAGGCACCGATGCGCTGCAGCCGGCACAGCATCCGGTGAGCCGACCGGAGGCGAGCCTCGATGCTTAGGATGTGCTCGTCAAGAGTTCGGGGGGCATCGGCGGCGATCTCTGCGCCCTCTGCCCTCCGACTCTCACGGTCGGCCTCGATGGCTTGGATGGCGGCCTGCGACTGCCTAGGGAAGAAGTCTGCAAAGACGCGAAGAAACAAAGAAGCTAGTCAAAAACCAGGAGTCGGCACGATTTAAATCAGTAGCTCGAGGAAAGAAAATAAAGAGACTCACCATCAACGATGTCTTCAATCTTGTGGAAGCCGGAGGATAGCAGCGCCTCCTTGTTAGACCAGGGGGAGTGCTCGCTCGCAAACTCGGCCAAGAGGGCGGTTTCTGTCTCCTTCGCCTCCCTCTGCGACTTCACAAGCAGCTCCTTCTGCTCTGCCAACTGAGTGGCCAGCATATCGCGCTCTGTGGCGAGCCTACTGCACTCCTCCCCTTTGGCGCGCAGGACAGAGTTGGCTTCGCTCAGCTGCTGTTGAAGAGCAGCGTTGGCTCCTGAAGAAAAGGAAGAAAGCTAACAGTCGTCAATAAAGTAGGTCACCGGGGAGATCCAGCCCGACTGCTCAGCAGTCGACCCGAATATCGGGGACTACAGCCCGCGGGTGCGCCAGCGCGCCCCCGCAGAGGAGAAAAAAGGACTTACTCCAGCTCTCCGCCAAGTCGGCGGTCCGCTTGCCCAGCTCTTCAACGTTACGGTTGAAGGCAGTGACGCGGAGGTTGTGGTAGTCCCGCGACAAGCATTTCAGAGAAAGTTAGTACCCAGAAGTTCATCAATTGGAGTTCCGGGCCGCCTGCTCAGCAGCCGGCCCGAAACTCGGGGACTACACCCAGTGGGTGCTCTGACGCGCCCCCACAGAGAGGAGCAAGAAAACAAAGACAAAGGAAAAAAACATACCCGGACGGCTGCTCGCGACGCTAGGAACGCCTTGGTGCAACTCTGGAGAGCGTCGCCCTCAGCATGAAGCTTCGCCTAGACGTCCAGGAGCGCCCGGTTCAGCGGCCCTGTGCCGCCTCCTCGCACCCACCCAACAGGTGCGGCGCTCGTCGCTTCGGTGTCTGGGGCCGCCGAGCTGGTGGTGCCGGCTTCCAGGGGGCGGGGTGCCGAAGTCGCCTTCTCCAGATGACGGCGCGTTGGCGAGCCGACTTGGAGGAGTAGCCTCGCCACGGCCTCGTCTTCGGTCGGCGGCACCGGAGGGTCCGCTGGCTGCTCACCTTGCGCGCCTTCAGACGGCAGCGGAGGCGGCGGCGGAACGTGCGCGTCCGGAGTAGAGGGGTCACCACCTTCCCTCTCCTCGACGAGGTTTTCCCCGCCGGCTTCTCCAGTTGGCCCCGTGAACTCCGGAGGCGGCGGCGCAGAGTTCAGCGGGGTGACAAGCAAGGCTGACTGGCGGCGTGCGGCTTCCTCAGCCTGCTGCTTCGCCGCGGCGGTGGCTTCGGCCTCCACTAGTTTTTTCTTAGCGGAGGCCTCCCCCCTGTCGGCCTCCGCCTTCTCCAGGCGGAGGTCCTCTTCTTCGTTGCGCCTCTCCTGCGCATTCCGCTCCATCGCCTCCCGGAGGTTAGCAACGGGGTCAATCCGCCGAGTGGTGGCGGATGTCTCTGCTGAACCCATGACGGAGGCGACGGCGACCCGCTCAAGAGAGAGGGGAGCCCTGAAGAAAGAGGGGCAAGCAGAGACTCAGACAAATCACGAAGAAAGAATAAAACTTTGAAGACAGAATACTTACGCGGAGACCAACGGCGGCTTCTTCACTTCCTTACGGAAGCGGATGGCCTTCGCGGCTGCCTCGTCTCGCCGGGTCACCGCAGCCGAGCCCTTGGGCTTCTTCGGCTGACTGCCGAACAAGGTCAGCACGGCCCTGTGCTTCTTCCCGCCGCCTGGAGCGCCCGGCGCGGCAGAAGAGCCCGCGCCAGGCTGGCTGGCTCCTGGCCGATGGCGAGGGGCGACTTCTCCCTCGGTGCTGTCTTCAGGCCAGTCGGCGAAGGTAGCCGAAGGCCTGAAGTCGCCTGCTGTCCCTCCTCCTCCCTCGGCGTCGTCTTCCAGAGCCGCCGCCCCCAGATCGGGGTCGTCGACATCGCTCTCCACCCAGTCGGCGAGGAACTCACGGGCCGGCCCCGAGGTGCCGGCTGGTGGATGAAGAAGGGGATTCTAACCAAAGCCGACTGGTCAAAACAAAACTCGACAAGAAGAAGACAATCTAAAGAAAGAAAAGAAAAGCGACTCACCACGGGCGGGGGGTTGGCGCGGGAGTACGACTCCTTGCCGAATCGCCAGTCCTCCAGGAGCGTGCTGTCCGAGAGGTAGTTCACCATGAAGGCCACCTCTTCGTGAGGCATGTCCTTGGTGCACATCTGACTCGGGTCGTGGTGCCCGCTCATCTGGCATATCATGTGAGGGCGGCCTTGGAGTGGGAGAACTCGGCGCGAGACAAAGGTGGCCAGCAGGTCCGGACAAATCAGACCCTCCGACTGCGTCAGCACTCGGAGTCGCGTGATGGCGCCGGCTCCCGCAGGCGTCAGCGACCTGGCCCGGTACGACCAGTTGGGCAGTCTCCCAGCCGGCGGGCCGGCTTCGAAAGCCGGCAGATTGACCCAGCCGCCCCTCGTGGCGACGTTCCTGACGTAGAAGTAGGATCTCTGCCACATCTTCACCGACTTTATCAGCGAGATGGAGGGGAAGGGGTTGTCGGCTCCTGACCTTCGCACGGCGATGAAGGCACCGCATTGAGCCGACACGCCCGCGGCCTGGGTGCCAAGCTTGGAGAAGAAGAACTCCCCCCAGAGCTCAAGGGTGGGGAGGACTCCAAGGAAGCCTTCGCACAAGGCCACGAAGGCGGACAGCAGCACCACTGTGTTGGGGGTGAGGTGGTGCGGCTGGAGGTCGTAGAACTCCAAGAAAGACCGGAAAAAGCTGCTCGCCGGCAGCCCCAGCCCGCGCAGGCAGTGCGAGCGGAAGATGACCCGCTCGCCCTCCTGCGGGGTGGGGGAAACCTCCCCCTCCGGCGCAAGATGCACCTGCATGCGATCCTCGCCAAGAAGCCGATGGGTCCGGCGGAGGAACTCAATGTGGTCTTCATGAACCTCGGAACCGTCCCAGGTGCCGGAACGCACTGGGGGAGGCGCGGCAGTGGAGAAAGAACTCATCGTGAGCTGTCGCTGCAGCGTTCGCCGGAGCTTGGGCGTGCGGCGGAGCGAAGAAGAGAAGAGGAAGGAGGAGTGCGAGGAGCGGCAAGGAGGAAGAGAACGAGGAGTAGTGGGAAGGAGGGGCGCGCGTGCCCCCCTCTTCCCCCTACTTATAGCCCTGTGGGCTGCGAAGCCGAGGGGCGGACGTGGGGATTTACTGCGCCCACAACCCCACGACCCCCACGATCTACGTAAAGTTACTGCACGCGGTAACTCCATGGGAATCCCAACCGTCCACCGGGGCCGCAGCGGATCCGCTCGGGCGCCGAGGCGCGGTAGTGGCGGGCCCCGCTTGTGGGCCTGTCCCGTCGCACGCGTGGGCTGGCAGGATAGCCTAGCCACGTGCCCTCGCGTGACAGGCCAAGAATGGGTGGCGGCCTGGAGGCTTAGCTAGCACGCCACTTAAAATCCCACCGTGACGTTTGAAATACCGAGCAAGTCGAAATTGAGTGAAGTCCGAGTTGAGCAAGTCCGACTCCCTCTAGACGGCCCGGCAGAAGTCAATCAAGACCATGTGTTGAGCACCCGGAAAGAGAAACTGCTGAGGCTTCTCGGCCGATCGTCCGTGGCGCCTCACAAGCGTCGGGGACTACTGTCGGAGTAATGGGCTACGGGTAGGCCAACCCGAGTCCCATAACCTTTCAAGACATCAGGGCAGGCTGCGCCCCTCAAGACCCCAGGGCGAAGAGCTGTCTCCTGAGGAGTCGACGGCAGGGAGGCCAACTGCCCGCTCACGGCCGGGTTCCAGGGACAACTTCCAGAGAAGCTGGCTTTGGGGAGTCGGCCGGCGACTCCAGCAAACCCATGACCTCATCAAAGGGGACGGGGCAGAGGCGTGGCTACAGTGAAGCCCACTCCCGCCCCTTACCAAGGGCAGGCATGGCCACAGCACGCCGTACCCGGGAAGATCTCCATGCGGCGTGGCACTGTTGCCCGGCCGGCCCTGACATCAGCACCACAGTACCAAGTCCTGCGCCCATGACGGCTTGTCTGTACGGCCTAGAGGCAGTGGGGCCCACCAGTCAGCGAGACCTCGGGAGACGGTGGGAGAACCGCCAGTCGGACCCGTCGGGAGTCGGCCCGGGGGAGTCGGCCGAGCCCTCCCCCGGGGCCCACGCGCCATTAATCAAGATGAGATGGGGAGTGGCCACAGTGATCGCCCGCCAGGCGGCGGGGCTGTTGCCACGACCCCATGACCAAGCCTGCGTCATCAGAACCACGGCTACAGTAATCAGCGGCCAGCAAGACCCGCCCGCGGCGGACGCGGCCTGTCGGCTCCGTACCAGACCAGTCGGCGGGGCCCACCAGTCGGCGGGCCCCAGCTGTCGGCGGAGAAGTCGGAGGTTGGAGGCACTGACGGTTGGGCCCACGCCCAGTCGAATTACCATTGTACCCCTGGGGGTAGGCCTATATAAACCCCCCAGGGCACCCATGCAAGGGGTGGGATCCCAGTAGTTCCAGACCATACCAGATAGAAGGAGAGAGCTAGCCTTGCCCTCTTCTACCACCAGAAACAGCTCAAGGAGCCACCGTGTAAGCACTTGGCCATAGTGATCATGCGGAGACCCCGCAGAGCAGTAGTTGGGGTATTATATCCCCGGAGAGCCCCGAAGTTGGGTAAGATTCGCCGGCGTGCATGTCTTCACCTCATCCCGTTTCCAGGCACCGGCGACGTTCTACTCACCCCCACCATGATAAGCCATCCGTTGGCATATGTCGCACCAAACCCCCGACACTACCCCGATCGAACCGCCACAGTAATGCCCAATGAGCCGTCAAATCACAAAAACCCCTCCGTAAGTTGGACGGATGAAGCAACCATCATTTCACTCTTCTCTATCAGCTTCCTCTCTTGAAGAAAACCCCCACTCGCTTCGCTTCTCCCTCATCTCATTCCTCCTTTCACTCCTCTCTCTCAGCTTCCTCTCTTGGATGGACGCTAGAGCACCGGCCGACATGATGTCTATGGCTCTGGCCAAAACCGTCGAGGCTCATGGTATGAAGAAGCGCAAGCACCCCACCGAGGCTACCGCAGATAAGCTCAAAGTCATCGCCCTGTCCAAGCTCCCCTCTCCGGGATCCCTCATTAAGCAAGTCCAGGTAATGTCTCTTGTTGACGTTCTTTTTCTCGATCTTGATTGTGTTTTTTCATCTAACACGCAGTACTAGTACTGGTAGTACAACTTTCTGGGTGATCTTGCATGTGATTTTAGTGTGCCAAATGATGGTTCTAAATTCCTCTTTTGACCAAATCATGCGAGAGGTTGACACTGATTTCTTATAGATTACTTTCAACTACTCCCTCTATCCCAAATTTCTTATCTTAGATTTGTCTAGATACGGATGTATCTAATACTAGAATGTGACTTGATACATCCGTATCTAGACAAATCTAAGACAAGAATTTTGGGACGGATGGAGTACTTTATGAACATCAATGCTACCTTTTAAGAGGGTATATTTGCCTCAGTAACTTGTGTTATGGATATTGCATGTAATCCCTCTGCTCTCATGTCTTTGAAGACATGTTCTAGTGTCTTTGTTCACTCATTTCTGTGCGTATATGTAGTCATATATGGAGTATAATATCGAAAATCATCTTATATTTCTGAACGGAGGTAGTAATAAAATATGGTTTCTGTTTGAATTAGAACTAGGTCCGTGGTGGAGATGAAGTTCTCAAAGTCATGCCATGTGAACTAGAAGACCTGATGATGAGTTCTACTGCTGAACTATCCAGCTGCTGTGTCCTTGTCGCCACGTGTCCTGAACTAGTGTTTTCCTGTAGCATTGTTGTCAGGTGTGTTCTCAAGGCTGTACTTGACCACAACAATTTCCTGGCTATGCCTTCGATTACGAAGGGTGTGATTATTGTAAAGCTTCCTAACAAATCTGATGTGGCCTGTCTTCATCATCATGTTTATGAGTGGAAAGACCACTCTGTTAGGTTCTCCAAGGTTGACAATATGGTGATGGTGCATGTAGACATCTCACACGAAGTCCATGGCCTAGTCAGTTATGTGGGGTTCATCCCGTAGGTTGGTGGCAAGAAATAGTCTGCAGAGTTTAGTTAGTGCAACTTTGCTTGTCTGTAGTAAGTACTATTGTTCAATACTTGATTTGTGTTTGTGAACCCTGTATTGTTTATTAGTACTGCCGCTTTTGGTGTGTGGTCAGTCCTGAGAACGGTCTATGTTAATGTCTGTCCACTCAATTCAGTCTGTATATTTTGAAGTATCCAAATCATATTTTTTGTGAGGACGGTTTATCAATTATGGTTCACTCCAATATCTGTATGCATTGCAGGGTTTATTGCACCCACCGGGATTTCCAGTCCCATGGGTGTTCGGTCCATACAATTTGTCACGACCTTTGGACTGTCCTGCTTGTGGGAGTAGGCGAGGCCCCTGCATGCCACGCGTAGTTGGATGATCAATCTTCTGTTTAGTACTTCAACATAGTGATTTCCTGGTACGGATTCACTCGTGTCACATCAAGTAAATCTTGTTGATTTACTGTCTAAATCTTATTGATTTAATGTCATGTTTTCTTTCTTTTCCTTCAATTTTACGATGCAGGTTTTGCCATGTGACATTCATCACAGAATAAACCATTTGGTTTGCTCTACGATGGCTATTTTTGCAGGTTTCACTTCTTATGTCGTGTCAGTAACGAAGGCACTGTCCATCACTTATATTACTAGAAAAAATTGGATCAGTCTGTTGTCTGAGTACAAGCTGAATCCCTATGATGAACTGCAGTTTGGTTTAACAAAAACGCCACAATTAGTCCTTCTAGCGTTTAAAAGAAATGAAGAATAAAACTGGATCACGGTCATGGATCCTAGTCAAGTTAGAAAGCTGATCATAGAAGACCAGACACGATCGCCGTTGTCTCGCACAGATCGAGCACCGGCAGTTGCTCTAGCACTAACAGCGGCAGCAACTCAGTCTGATCCAGCTGAGGATTGGGCACCGACCGCGTCAGCGGATCAGTCTGATCTACCGGATGATCGGGCATCGACACCGGCACCTGCTCCGACACTGGCACCAGCTCTACAAGGAGCACCATCTCCGGCAGCAGCATCGGCTTCGGCACCTGCACCAACACTTGCACTTGCATCTGCTCCAGCCCATGCAGTTGCACTGGCAACAGACTGGGCTGCAGTTCGCACTTCATATACCAAAGTCCTTACAAAAACCGACATGTCCACCTTCTTGGTAAGTATTGGCCGCCCAAGTGCTTCGTTCTTTTTTCTTTCCATGTTGTTTCACATGATTCACTGTGTTGATCTAACTGTTTGGGTATGTCTTCTTGTTTGCAAACAGAGAATTCCTAGAGCAACGAGGGAGTCGTTCAACAATCTGGGCGACCGCGGCCAAGTTTCTCTTACCATGCACAGCCTTGGTGTGAATGAACCTGCTGAATATACCGTAAGTACAAAGGATGGTCGGATGATGATTGATGCTAAAGGATGGTCAAGGTTCAAATCTAAATCATATCTTGCGGTAGGGGATGATGTCAAAATTGAACTTTCTCGGCAAGGAGAGTTGGTCCAAATCAGCTTTGAAATTTTTCAGTAGCAGCACGCAACTGTCAAACTGATCTATCCTTCGAGAGATTTTGATGTAATAATCTGGCATGGTGAAACAAGTGTCCTATGTGTATAAGTAGTACGACAGTGTTACACATGGTATATAGTTGATAGAATTGCAACTCTAATTGCTGGTTAGGAACTGTTGTTCGATTTCATTCCAACAGCTGTCGTGCTTTATTCAATTTTGTGTATTCACCTTGCGACAGCATCTAAAACCAGCGACGTACCGATCGCTTGCAATATGAAAAGCGCTGAGGTAGAACACATGGCCCCCCAAACATGCAGGGTCGGCCTGCAGCCCAAAGTACAGAACCGTGAGCCTATATGAGTATTATATTCTCAGCTGAACCCCCATAATGCCCGTGCGTTGCAGAGGGAGTATATTTCTCGGCAAGGTGAGCCTGTGATATGAAAGATTTGTATATTTCTTTACAGAGGGAGTACTCTCTGTCAAAATATATATTTATGTGTAACTAGTTACTCCTGTCTTTCTACTTCCTTTCGCTGATATGTGGGGCAACCGACAACGGGGTCCATGTGCCATATGCACAAATTAGAGTGCACAACTTCACGGTAGACACACCCCCTTTCCAGCTTTAGCAGTAAGCTGGACGGACGAAGCGGCAATATTTCACTGGGCCTGAATCCCCTTCTCCCTCGTCTGCTTGTTCAGAGAAAACCCCCTCTTGGCGATTGCATAGGGTTTTCTCATGGAGAACCAGGTACGAATTCTTCATCCATCCCCGATAAATCCAAGTCCCTTGGTCGCAGGTAATGCTAGGATGGCAGCCGTCGCCATTGATGCATTTTTCTTCCTACTGAATCTAGTGTGTTTCATTTGCAGTGCCCAAAGTGTGAGTACCCTACAGGTTTCGGCGCCCTCGGCGAGACGCCACACTTGGTCCTCATCCTAACACAACATTTTAAAACACGCAAAGTATGTTCCTAGAATCCTCTTTTCTATCCAGGAGGGTGGGGTTTTTTGAACATGTTGTGTTCTCATATTATTTTTCCCGCAGTGTATTATTTGCTCTGCCAGAACACATGTACTCAAGATGCTCGGCCTTGCCATAACTGAATACACTAGTTTAATGGTCACAGTGAAGACAAGCCATGGATATAAGTTCCGAGTTGGGTTCATGAACCAAGAAGATCGCTGCTTTTTTATGGCCGAACTTGGATAAACTTTCTCAAGTGTTACGGACCAAAAGTTGGCGCATGAATGTTGATGGAAATAGCAGAACCTGGTCTCATCTTCACTGCGATCTTCCACCCCGATGTTGTTCCAATTGTTCATCCATGTTAGTTTTGTATCTGGTTCTTGCTTGTTGCCTCGATTACTTCTTAATCCACATATTCTGTCTAACTAATCACAATTTAACTTTAGAAGTAGCAACGAATCTCTCACGAAGATGCTACTTCTAACTAATATTTTCTTATAATTGGTGGCATGTGTAGGTTTTTTTCAGAGTTAAGCAGTCTGCTCGTTTTTTACTCTGTAATAACTCGACTGTTACTAATGGCACTGAAGTTGACTGGATCGACATCCACATGTTCGTACACTTTATTGATTGTCTTGAGGTCCTTGTGGGGCGTTTCAATGGTGGAAGGCCACGTGGGATATGTGTGCCACTGCTGCACTCGTTGAACAAGTCCAACTATGTCGAGAAACTTATGGTACGAGTTGTTTTCTGTTATATATGTTGTTCATAAACTATTGCTTATACACAGTTTTACAGCTGTGATCTTCTTGAAACAGGAACTGCCGAGTTCTATTGTTCCTATACAGATGCCTGACCATGGTCGGGTCAGACTTGCGCTTGGTCACAACATGATGTTTATGTCGACCTACTCAATTCCCCTTGGAGGTGAAAAGATACTTATTCATGGGTGGTCTCAAATAATGAAGGCTCGTCCATCTTGGAGAATAGGACAGAAGATTATGTTCATGCTTTTCCATGGCTCTAAAGCGAATATCCTGTTTATTGACCATGTTGCGAGATGAAGCCGCTTTCAGAAGGTTGTGGATGCGCGGGGTGGTGCCTGGGCCTTGTCCTGGGGCTTGGCGGCCTCACCCTTGGTTAACTGTAGGCAAAGTAGCTCTGTTTGAGTCGTGCTTTGTACGGTTGAACCTGTATAACTACTCATACTGCTTTCAGCTTTGGTTGTTAAGTGCCCCTGCTGGTTTCATTTAAGGTTGTTAAGTACTCCTGCTGCTTTTACAGTCTGTCATGTTTCTTCAGTCCTGTCTTCCTCTAGACGCCAAAACCAAACCAGCGCCGGCGGGGCCGCCTGCTTCCGCCTCCCACGGCTGGCTGCGCCTCAGCGCACGCATCACCGCCCCACCGTCTCCTAAATCGTTAATGCCGACGTCCTCCGCGCGCTTTGGTGCACTCGCCACGGCGCCATCCTCTCACGTTGTCAACATGGTCAACAAACAACAGGAATCGGCAGAAGTACATGGAGAGGATGACAGTATGGGCCCACCATGTCAGCGTATGGAAAAAATGCTTCCTCCTAGTGTTTTCCTGACATCTGGGACCCATGACATTGCGTATATAGTCAATAGACAAGAGAACATCACAAGATCGGCTGACACCTGGGACGTAGCTACTCGGGCAGTATTTTTTTGTTTGGTATTGTTGAGGCGGAGCAGGGTTTGAACTGGGTTGTGGCCCATCTAGCCCAGGCTTATATTTTATGTTCACCATGTGACCAGCCCAGCTATTTTTTTCTTTGTGAAAATGAGCCCAGTTTAATTTTTCTGAAGAATACTCAATCCAGGCCTACTTATTTTTCTATGCCCTGATGGGCTGCAACTCTTTCAAGACGCCTGCAAATCTTGAAAGTAATATGAAATGGGTTGTAAATATAAAAACAGATGACAAATTGGCAATTACTTTATAATTTCTGAATTTTTTCACATTTTCAGATTCCTATTTCACTGGGCATTAACCTAATTTAAATATATCTTCAAAGTACTTTTAATCTGGCTCGACATTTTGGTATTAAAAATAGTTTGGAACCCACAGAAATATGCGAAATTGGCCCTGGCCAACCAAAAAAACGACTGCAATAAATTGCATAAGAAGTTGCCATGAGCTATATATAAATTAGTAAAAAAATAGGGAGTGGTCTGACTTGTGGGCCTGTTTAGTTGACGTGTATGCAAGATTTTTTTAGTTATTATATACGTCAACTAACGATTCTACCAGACGTAACTGTTGGATGTCAATCCAACGGCTGTCGTGTTTCTTCAATCTTTGATCTTCTTGCTCCAGCCGCCAAAGCAGTGCCGGCGGGACCGCCTACTCCCGCCTCCCGTGGCCAGCTGTGCTGCCGCGCTGGCCTCAACGCCCCCTACTACTCCCACTGCTGGCCACGGCATCCCTCTACTCACCCACACCCCCTGTTATTCTGCGGCGACGGCAGCCTCACACCACAGCCGAACCGGTGAACCCTCGTACTCCTCTCCGCGCGGGCTTCCACTGCCGTGTCTTCCCCGGCTCCGCGTCATCCCCTTCCTTGGCCTCGCCGTCGTCCATCACCGTGGTGCTCTCGACGCGGCGTGGTCAATGTGGTCAACTACCGACTTCCATCGGAAGAGTACTGTACGTGGAGAGGCTGACAGCTGGGTCCACAGCAGCCGCAAGGAAGTGCTTCCTTATTACGCGGAAAATAATTATTCCTCCACCTGACAGCAGGGACCCACCGGACGGGCCACCAGTATTTCATAAAAAATGTTTCCCCCTGACTGCTGGGACCCACAGGACGGGCCACCGTATTTCACGAAAAAAATGTTCCCCCCGTTGTCAGCTCAGACCCACCGGAAGTGCCTCCTTATTACGCACAAAAAAATGAATACCCCCTGCTAGCTGGGACCCGCCTTGGTGGGAGGCTGACTTGTGGGCCTACTAAGTTGACGGGGATGGAGGCCTTTGTCAACTTTAGGCATCACGTCCGAGACAAGTAGACCGACTCCTGCCTGCATCTACTACTATTACTCCACTCATCGACCGCTATCCAGCATGCATCTAGAGTATAAAGTTAAAAACAGAGTAACGCCTTAAGCAAGATGACATGATGTAGAGGGATAGACTCATGCAATATGAATAAAATCCCATCTTGTTATCCTTGATGGCAACAATACAATATGTGCCTTGCTGCCCCTACTGTCACTGGGAAAGGACACCGCAAGATTGAACCCAAAACTAAGCACTTCTCCCATTGCAAGAAAGATCAATCTAGTAGGCCAAACCAATATGATAATACAAAGAGACTTGCAAAGATAACCAATCATACATAAAAGAATTCAGAGAAGATTCAAATATTATTCATAGATAGACTTGATCATAAACCCACAATTCATCGGTCTCAACAAACACACCGCAAAAAGAAGATTATATCGAATAGATCTCCACAAGATAGGGGGAGAACATTGCATTGAGATCCAAAAAGAGAGAAGAAGCCATCTAGCTAATAACTATGGACCCGTAGGTCTGAGGTAAACTACTCACACTTCATCGGAGGGGCTATGGTGTTGATGTAGAATCCCTCTGTGATTGATGCCCCCTCCGGCGGAGCTCCGAAACAGGCTCCAAGATGGGATCTCGTGGATACAGAAAGTTGCGGCGGTGGAATTAGGTTTTTGGCTCTGTATCTGATCGTTTGGGGGTATGTAGGTATATATAGGAGGAAGGAGTACATCGATGGAGCAATAGGGGGCCCAGGAGGGTGGAGGGCGCGCCTGGTGGAGGTGGGCGTGCCCCCTACCTCGTGGCCTCCTCTTTTCCTTCTTGACGTAGGGTCCAAGTCTCCCGGGTCTTGTTCGTTGAGAAAATCACGTTCCTGAAGGTTTCATTCCATTTGGACTCCGTTTGATATTCCTTTTCTTCGAAACCCTAAAATAGGCAAAAAACAGCAATTCTGGGCTGGGCCTACGGTTAATAGGTTAGTCCCAAAAATAATATAAAAGTGGATAATAAAGCCCAATAATGTCCTCGAGTAGGTAAATGATAAAAATAGAATTTTTGATGCGGAGTGCTAATTGGCATAATTTTAATGTAATTATTCTTAATTGTGGTATGAATATTCAGATCCGAAAGATTCAAGACAAAAGTTCATATTGACATAAAAATAATAATACTTCAAGCATACTAACAAATCAATTATGTCTTCTCAAAATAACATGGCTAAAGAAAGTTATCCCTACAAAATCATATAGTCTGGCTATGCTTCATCTTCACCACAAAATATTTAAATCATGCACAACCCCGATGACAAGCCAAGCAATTGTTTCATACTTTTGACATTCTCAAAACTTTTTCAATTTTCACGCAATACATGAGCGTGAGCCATGGACATAGCACTATAGGTGGAATAGAGTGGTGGTTGTGGAGAAGACAAAAAGGCAGAAGATAGTCTCACATCAACTAGGCGTATCAACGGGCTATGGAGATGCCCATCAATAGATATCAATGTGAGGGAGTAGGGATTGCCATGCAACGGATGCACTAGAGCTATAAGTATATGAAAGCTCAAAAAGAAACTAAGTGGGTGTGCATCCAACTTGCTTGCTCATGAAGACCTAGGGCATTTTGAGGAAGCCCATCATTGGAATATACAAGCCAAGTTCTATAATGAAAAATTCCCACTAGTATATGAAAGTGATAACATGAGAGACTCTCTACTATGAAGATCATAGTGCTACTTTGAAGCACTATGGTAAAAGGATAGTAACATTGCCCCTTCTCTCTTTTTCTCTCATTTTTTTATTTGGGCCTTTTCTCTCTTTTTTATGGCCTCTTTTCTTTCTTTCTTTTCCCCTTTTTTCATTTTTCATCCGGAGACTCATCCCGACTTGTGGGGGAATCATAGTCTCCATCATCCTTTCCTCACTGCGACAATGCTCTAATAATGATGATCATCACACTTTTATTTTTCTTACAACTCAACAATTACAACTCGATACTTAGAACAAAATATGACTCTATATGAATGCCTCCGGTGGTGTACCGGGATATGCAATGAATCAAGAGTGACACGTATGAAAGAATTATGAATGGTGCCTTTGCAACAAATACAATGTCAACTACATGATCATGCTAAGCAATATGACAATGATGGAGTGTGTCATAATAAACGGAATGGTGGAAAGTTGCATGGCAATATATCTCGGAATGGCTATGGAAATGCCATAATAGGTAGGTATGGTGGCTGTTTTGAGGAAGGTATATGGTGGGTGTATGATACCGGCGAAAGGTGTGCGGTATTAGAGAGGCTAGCAAAGGTGGAAGGGTGAGAGTGTGTATAATCCATGGACTCAACATTAGTCATAAAGAACTCATATACTTATTGCAAAAATCTACAAGTTATCAAAGCAAAGTATTGCACGCATGCTCCTAGGGGGATAGATTGGTAGGAAAAGACCATCGCTCGTCCCCGACCGCCACTCATAAGGAAGACAATCAATAAATAAATCATGCTCCGACTTCATCACATAACGGTTCACCATATGTGCATGCTATGGGAATCACAAGATTAAACACAAGTATTTCTCAAAATCACAACTACTCAACTAGCACAACTTTAATATCACCATCTTCATATCTCAAAACAATTATCAAGCATCGAACTTCTCATAGTATTCAACACACTCATAAGAAAGTTTTATTATCAATCTTGTGTACCAAGCATATTAGGATTTTAAGCAAATCACCATGTTATTAAAGACTCTCAAAATAATCTAAGTGAAGCATGAGAGATCAATAGTTTCTATAAAACAAATCCACCACCGTGCTCTAAAAGATATAAGTGAAGCACTAGAGCCAAATTATATAACTCCAAAGATATAAGCGAAGCACATAGAGTATTCTAACAAATTCCAAATCATGTATGGCTCTCTCAAAAGGTGTGTACAGCAAGGATGATTGTGGTAAACTAAAAAATAAATACTCAAATCATACAAGATGCTCCAAGCAAAACACATATCATGTGGTGAATAAAAATATAGCTCCAAGTAAAGTTACCGATAGAAGTAGACGAAAGAGGGGATGCCTTCCAGGGCACCCCCAAGCTTTGGCTTTTAGGTGTCCTTAGATTATCTTGGGGGTGCCATGGGCATCCCCAATCTTAATATCTTGCCACTCCTTGTTCCATAATCCATCAAATCTTTACCCAAAACTTGAAAACTTTACAACACAAAACTTAAAGTAGAAAATCTCGTGAGCTCCGTTAGCGAAAGAAAATAAAAGACCAGTTCAAGGTACTGTAATGAACTCATTCTTTATTTATATTGGTGTTATATCTACTGTATTCCAACTTCTCTATGGTTTATAAACTATTTTACTAGCCATAGATTCATCAAAATAAGCAAATGACACACGAAAAACAGAATCTGTCAGAAACAGAACAGTCTATAGTAATCTGTAGCTAGCGCAAGATCTGGAACCCCAAAATTCTAAAATAAATTGCTGGACGTGAGGAATTTATCTATTAATCATCTTCAAAAATAATTAACTAAATATCACTTTCCAAATAAAAATGGCAGTAGTTCTCGTGAGCGCTAAAGTTTCTGTTTTTTTACAGCAAGTTCAACAAGACTTTCCCCAAGTCTTCCCAGCGGTTCTACTTGGCAGAAACACTAATTAAACACAAAAAACACAACAAAACATAGGATAGATAAATTATTTATTACTAAACAGGAGCAAAAATCAAGGAATAAAAATAAAATTGGGTTGCCTCCCAACAGGCGCTACCGTTTAACGCCCCTAGCTAGGCATAACAAGCAAGAATAGATCTAGGTATTGTCATCTTTGGTAGGCAATCCATAAGTGGCTCTCATAATAGATTCATAAGGTAATTTAATTTTATTTCTAGGAAAGTTTTCCATGCCTTTCCTTAATGTAAATTGTAATCTAATATTTCCTTCCTTCATATCAATAATTGCACCAATCGTTCTAAGGAAAGGTCTACCAAGAATAATAGGACATGAAGGATTGCAATCTATGTCAAGAACAATAAAATCTATGGGCACATAATTCCTATTTGCAACAATAAGAACATTATTAATTCTTCCCATAAGTTTCTTAATAGTGGAATCCGCAAGGTGCAAGTTTAGAGAGCAATCATCAAAATCACGGAAACCTAACAAATCAGACAAAGTCTTTGGAATCGTGGAAACACTAGCACCCAAATCACATAAATCATAGCATTCATGATCTTTAATTTTAATTTTAATAGTTGGTTCCCACTCATCATAAAGTTTTCTAGGGATAGAAACTTCCAATTCAAGTTTTTCTTCAAAAGATTGCATCAAGGCATCAACGATATGTTTAGTAAGCGCTTTATTTTGACTATAAGCGTGAGGAGAATTTAGCACGGATTGCAATAAGGAAATACAATAAATCAAGGAGCAATTTTCATAGTTAAATTCCTTGAAATCCATAATAGTGGGTTTAGCAACATCTAGGGTTTTAATTTCTCCAATCCCACTTTTATAAAATTTAGCATCAAGATCAACAAATTCCGAATTATTGGAACGTCTTTTAGGTAAAGGTGGATCATATTCAGTCCCATCATTATCAAGATTCATATTGCAAAACAAAGATTTAATAGGGGACACATCAATAACTTTTAGATCTTCATCTTTATTTTCATAGGAACTAGAAGAACACGCTCTTATAAAGGCATCTTTCTTAGCATGCATCCTAGCGGTTCTTTCTTTGCACTCATCAATGGAAATTCTCATGGCTTTGAGAGACTCATTGATATCATGCTTAGGTGGAATAGATCTAAGTTTCAAAGAATCAACATCAAGAGAAATTCTATCAACGTTCCTAGCCAAATCATCAATCTTAAGCAATTTTTCTTCAATCATAGCATTAAAATTATTTTGCGAAGTAATAAATTCTTTAATATTAGATTCAAAATCAGAGGGCATCTTATTATAATTTCCATAAGAATTGTTGTGGGAATTACCATAATTATTAGAGGGATTACTAGGATAAGGCCTACGGTTGAAATTTCCTCTATACGCGTTGTTACCAAAATTGTTCCTACCAACAAAATTCACATCCATAAATTCATTATTATTCTCAATCAAAGTAGACAAGGGCATATCATTAGGATCAGAAGAAACACTCTTATTAGCAAATAATTTCATAAGTTCATCCATCTTTCCACTCAAAACATTAATTTCTTCTATCGCATGCACCTTTTTATTAGTAGATCTTTCAGTATGCCAATGAGAATAATTAGCCATAATATTATCTAGGAGTTTATTAGCTTATCCTAAAGTGATTTCCATAAAAGTGCCTCCCGCGGCCGAATCTAAAAGATTTCTAGAAGCAAGATTCAATCCGGCATAAAAATTCCGAACAACCATCCACAAATTTAAACCATGAGTAGGGCAATTACGTATCATTAATTTCATTCTCTCCCAAGCTTGTGCAACATGTTCATGATCAAGTTGCTTAAAGTTCATAATATCATTTTTAAGAGAGATGATCTTAGCGGGAGGAAAATACTTAGAGATAAAAGCATCTTTGCACTTGTTCCATGAATCAATACTATTTTTAGGCAAAGACGAAAAGCATGCTTTAGCACGATCTCTAAGAGAAAAAGGAAATAGCTTCAATTTAACAATATCATTATCCACATCTTTCTTCTTTTGCATGTCACACAAATCAACGAAGCTATTTAGATGGGTAGCGGCATCTTCACTAGGAAGGCCGGAAAATGGATCTTTCATGACAAGATTCAGCAAGGCAGTATTAATTTCACAAGATTCAACATCGGTAAGAGGAGAAATCGGAGTGCTAATAAAATCATTGTTGTTGGTATTGGTGAAGTCACACAATTTAGTATTATCTTGAGACATTGTGACAAGCAAGCAAACTAACACACAAGAAAACAAAAAGCAAGCGGGCAAAAAGAGGCAAATAGAGAGAGGGAGAGGGAGGATAGAGAGAGAGGACGAATAAAATTGCAAGGGTGAAGTGGGGGAGAGGAAAATGAGAGGCAAATGGAAAATAATGTAATGCGGGAGATAAGGGTATGTGATGGGTACTTGGTATGTTGAATTTTGCGTAGACCTCCCCGGCAACGGCGCCAGAAATCCTTCTTGCTACCTCTTGAGCACTGCGTTGGTTTTCCCCGAAGAGGAAGGGATGATGCAGCAAAGTAGCATAAGTATTTCCCTCAGTCTTTGAGAACCAAGGTATCAATCCAGTAGGAGGCTACGCGTGAGTCCCTCGTACCTGCACAAAACAAATAAATCCTCACAACCAACGCAAATAGGAGTTGTCAATCCCTATAAGGCCACTTACGAGAGTGAGATCTGATAGATATGATAAATATTTTTGGTATTTTTGTGATAAAGATGCAAAGTAAAATAAAGGCAAAGTAAATAACAAAGGAAATAACTAAGTAGTAGGAGATTAATATGATAAAGATAGACCCGGGGGCCATAGGTTTCACTAGTGGCTTCTCTCGAGAGCATAAGTATTCTACGGTGGGTGAACAAATTACTGTTGAGCAATTGACAGAATTGAGCACAGTTATGAGAATATCTAGGTATGATCATGTATATAGGCATCACGTCCGAGACAAGTAGACCGACTCCTGCCTGCATCTACTACTATTACTCCACTCATCGACCGCTATCCAGCATGCATCTAGAGTATAAAGTTAAAAACAGAGTAACGCCTTAAGCAAGATGACATGATGTAGAGGGATAGACTCATGCAATATGAATAAAATCCCATCTTGTTATCCTCGATGGCAACAATACAATACGTGCCTTACTGCCCCTACTGTCACTGGGTAAGGACACCGCAAGATTGAACCCAAAGCTAAGCACTTCTCCCATTGCAAGAAAGATCAATCTAGTAGGCCAAACCAATATGATAATACGAAGAGACTTGCAAAGATAACCAATTATACATAAAAGAATTCAGAGAAGATTCAAATATTATTCATAGACAGACTTGATCATAAACCCACAATTCATCGGTCTCAACAAACACACCGCAAAAAGAAGATTACATCGAATAGATCTCCACAAGAGAGGGGGAGAACATTGTATTGAGATCCAAAAAGAGAGAAGAAGCCATCTAGCTAATAACTATGGACCCGTAGGTCTAAGGTAAACTACTCACACTTCATCGGAGGGGCTATGGTGTTGATGTAGAATCCCTCCGTGATCGATGCCCCCTCCGGCAGAGCTCCAAAACAGGCCCCAAGATGGTATCTCGTGGATACAGAAACTTGCGGCGGTGGAATTAGGTTTTTGGCTCCATATCTGATCGTTTGGGGGTATGTAGGTATATATAGGAGGAAGGAGTACGTCGGTGGAGCAACAGGGGGTCCACGAGGGTGGAGGGCGCGCCTGGTGGAGGTGGGCGCGACCCCTACCTCGTGGCCTCCTCTTTTCTTTCTTGACGTAGGGTCCTAGTCTCCCGGGTCTTGTTCGTTGAGAAAATCACGTTCCCGAAGGTTTCATTCCGTTTGGACTCCGTTTGATATTCCTTTTCTTCGAAACCCTAAAACAGGCAAAAAACAACAATTCTAGGCTGGGCCTCCGGTTAATAGGTTAGTACCAAAAATAATATAAAAGTGGATAATAAAGCCCAATAATGTCCAAAACAGTAGATAATATAGCATGGAGCAATCAAAAATTATAGATATGTTGGAGCCGTATCACATGTACACGTACGTACAACGGCCAGGGTGCAAGAAAGAAAATACGGCCACGTACGTACATACGGGCAGGGTCTCGAACGCTTACTCGCGCATACGTACGGCCAGGGCTCGTGTACATGGCTGGGTCGGAACGGAGAAACAGCATCGTCGTCGTGTTCATGGGGAGGCAACGGAATGCGTCATGTTCATGGGGAGGCAACGGAATGCGTCGTGTTCATCGGAAGGCAACGGAATGCGTCGTGTTCATCGGGAGGCAACAGAACGCGTGGGAGCCAACGGGCTGGGTCGGAACGGAATGCGTGGTCGTGTTCATCGGGAGGGCTTGGACGGAATAGGCGATGGAGACGAGGCCTGGCGAACCGCAAAATGGAGGAAACGGCCTTGCGTTCGACTGGCCACGTTCGAAACGGGATCCTGTTCATCGGGAGGGGTCTGGCGTACCGCAAAATGGAGGAAACGGACCTCCTACGGTCAAAACGGGGGTCCTGTTGATCGGGAGGGGTGTGGCATACCGCAAAACGGAGGAAACGGACTTGTGTTGGAGCGCTACGATCGAAACGGGGGTCCTGTTGATCGGGAGGGGTGTGGCGTACCACAAAACAGGACTCCACGGGATACTGTTCATCTCCACCGTCGACCTCCTCCAGCCTCCACGGGCTACCGTCGACCTCCTCCAGCCTCCACGGGCTCCTGTTCATCCAGCCTCCACCGCGCGCTCCTCCACCGGCTACTGTTCAACCACCCCTCCACGGAAACCCCTCCACCGTCTACTATTCATCCAGCCCTCCACACCACGGGGTCCTATTCAACAACCCCTCCACGGGCACCCCTCCACCGTCTACTGTTCATCCAGCCCTCCACACCACAGGGTCCTATTCATCCAGAGGAAACGCCACCGCTCACTGTTCATCCACCCCCCCCTCCCGCCCGCAACGCTCACTTTTCATCTAATCGATCGGCTTCAGTTAGCAGCAGTAGCGAAGGAATCGCTCGATCGGGTTCAGTTAACAGGCATCGATCGATCGCTCGGGTTCAGTAACGCGTAGCCTGCAGTGCAATCGATCGGGTTCAGTTAGAGCCCAACACCTCGCTCGGGTTCAGTTAGAGCCAATGCCTCGCACACACGCGCGTACGTGTACGAGAGAAACGCGCATCGCTCGGTCCCTGACCTCCCACCGTAACCAGGAACTCCCCGAAATTTTCCTCCCCCTCGCTTCTACCACAGTTTTTTCCATCATGGACGGCCCAAAGAATGTCATGCAGCTGCGTCTCCGGCCCGCCCAGGATGAAAAGCCCATTTTCTGTCATGATTTTTTGTCATAGAAGTAGGAGCCCACCACATATATGATGATACCGGGTTTGTCACAATTATCGTCATAGAAGTGTCATACGTATGACAGAATTTTTTTTCGTTTGGCCCAAAATGTCACAGATGTGTCTTTTTTGTAGTGTTAGTGACAAAGCAAATAAGCACACATGATAATATTCACCCCACGCTATTGCTCCCCAGCAACGGCGCCAGAAAAAGGTCTTTATAACCCACAAGTATAGGGGATCGTTTGTAGCCTTCTTTGATAATTAAGTGTTGAACCCAACGAGGAGCTAAAGGTAGAACAAATATTGCCTCAAGTTCGATCGACCACCGGTACAACTCTACGCACACTTGACATTTGCTTTACCTAAAACAAGTATGAAACTATTTTGCAAGAATAAAACTACGATTACTTTGCAAGACAAAAACTATGAATAAATTGCAATGTAATAAAAGTGGATAGCTTTTGTCAACAATAAAGTCATTTATCCCTAGGTAATCGATAACAAGTATCGGTAATCATTCTTGCAATTTTACACGAGGGAGAGGCATGAGCTAACAAATTTTATCTACTTGGATCATATGCACTTATGATTGGATCCCTAGCAAGCATCTGCAACTACTAAAGATCATTAAGGTCGTGAAACCCAACCATAGCATTAAGTATCACGTCCTCTTTACTCCTATACGCCATAACCTACTTATACGCGTTTAGGCTGCTGTCACCCCCGCAACACCGACAATAAGCAAAGCATGAACATATTGCAACACCCTATAGTGGGGGCCCTCACGTTTGCACAAGACGGAGGGCACCATAGGACAGCACCATAAATAAAATATACAATCATACCAACCAAGATCATGATTAACCCACGGGACAAAACAGATCTACTCAAACATCATAGGATAGCCAAATATCATTGGAAAATAATATATGGAGTTGAGCACCATGTTTAAGTAGAGATTACAGCAGGGAGAAAAGGTGTTACACCACTGCATAGAGGGGGAGAAAGTTGGTGTTCACGGTAGCAAGGTTGTTGATGTAGATTGCCGTCACAGTCCTTGCCCCGGCGGCACTCCGGCGCCACTGGGAGAGAGGGGGGAGAGCCCCCCTCCATCTTCTTCTTCCTTGCCCCCCTAGATGGGAGGAGAGTTCCCCCTTTGGTCCATAGAATCCATGGCGGCAGAGGGGCGGGAGCCCCTCCGAGATTGGATCTCCCTCTTTGTTCTCTTCTGTTTCACGCTCTCCAGATCTTGCCGAAAACCGTTTCTTATATTCCCGAAGATCCATAACTCTGATTGCGCTGAGATTTTAACACATTTTTTTTCTGGATATAAGATTCCTTGCACCCAAAGTAGAGACCCAACCGACCTACGAGGTGAGCATAAGGCACCTGGGCGCGGCCTGGTTGGTTGTGGGCATTGTGGGCCACCATTTGCGTTGATTCCACTTCCCAAAAATCAGATATATTCCAAAATAATTCTTCGTAAATTTCTATCGCGTTTGGACTTCGTTTGATATGGATTTTATGTGAAACAAAAAACATGCAAAAAATAGGAACTAGCACTGGGCACTGGATCAATAGGTTAGTCCAATAAATCATATAAAAATTTGCCAAAAATATGTGAAAGTTGTATAATATAGGCATGAAACAATCGAAAATTATAGATACAACGGAGATGTATCAGGGCCGCCGCTAGATATTTCAATCCGTGCCACACAACTTTGGATGGATTCAAACGTATGAACTACAAAATAGCACTACAATCGAGTCAATGCCAACTTTTGCAAACCTAGTATGGCACGAATTCGAAATAATTATGGAAGCCATATGCATGGTCCTCAATTCAAATTTTACAATATACACTAAATTGACACGTCGATATTAAGTCTCGTACTATCTACATTCAAATGTTGTTTTTAGCCTCCACCCCCCCCCCTCGGCACACACGCTACATACTTCCTGTATCGATCAATCTTCCTCTCCTAACCACCTTAGGAAGCTATCGGTTTCCGACACACGTTCATTCTTTCTCTCCATGTTTTCGATCTCTATATCTCTCAACTACAGAACCCCCTTTTCCCACTCTGTTACCAAATTTATCTACCTCACACATTTGCCATTGCACTCCATGCCGAGCTCTCTCTCTCTCTCTCTCCCACCCTCTCTCGCTAGATACATGCATTGCCTATCTAGACCCCCCCCCCTCTCGTGTGCACGCATGCACGTTGTCTATCTAGGTCACTCTCTCAAGACTGTCTCACTCTTTCTACCTCACGGCGGCCCACACTCGCTCAATCTCGCTCTCTTTATCCAAGTCTCGATTAACCTCGCTTTCTTTCACACACAAATGATATGTCTCCTTGTTCGGGCCTTGATTGACACACTCTATACTCTCTCTCACAGACTGTCTATCTAGGTCAGTCCATCCAAGTCGCGCCCACTCTTTCGACCTCATGGCGGGCCACACTCGCTCAATCTCTCTCTCTCTCTCTCTTTGTATGTCTCGATTAACCTCGCTTTTTCTCGGACACAAACGATATATCTCCATGTTTGAGCCGAATTCGACATATTCATATTGTATACTCTATCACGCACATTGTCTATCTAGGCCAGCTTTCGATTGCACGATGACCCACACTCTCTCTCAATCTCTCTCCCTTTATATATGTAATCGATTGACCTTGTTTCCTCCCACGCACAAAATATATCTACATGTCTGTGACTGGATCATCTCTCAAGCTCTATCTTACAGCCCTCACCCTTTCCAAAAGCTCAATTAGACAATATCTCTCCAGAGCATATATATCTTTTCAATGAATGTCGGAGCACACTCACTTTGTCTCTATCTATCTGTGTCTCGGTTGAACTCGCTTTCTCACACCGTATCTTCCACACATTGAAACTACCTCTCCATCCCTCGCAAAGCCGCAGATTTACATTGTGAGGGGGACTCCAACCTTGGATTAATTTGTGAAGGCATTTATTCCGATGGGTTTAGATTGTATTTTAGTAGCATTCGGCCCGAACTACTCCAAACACCGTTGCAACCCCCGCACCTCCCCCAATTGATTTCCCTCTGGCTCGGTCATCGCTCTCTCGCACGTCCTTTCTCACCTTCAACGTCGCACCATGGTATTTTTGCAAAAAACTCTGTTGTTCTCTTTAATTATTACAAATAAGCTACAAAACTACACACCGATAGTCCACCTGTAATGGAACAAATTTCGACCCACAAATTAAAGTGCTACAAACTACACACCGAGGGGCCCACCAATAATGGCACAAATTTGGACCCATATATAAATTTAAAATTAAAAAGGACGAGGATCAAACATGCGACCACGACCTTCAAGCCGCACGTCAATAGGCAACATAGTACAATAACGTTTGTTGTACCCCCCATTGTTGATATAATGTTTTTATATTACTACAACCTATTTAATGGATAACATGTTTTAATATTATTTTTAGTACATTAGTGGGACCAGCTCGTTAGCACATACTATTCGCCTTCACTTACTGGTGGGTTCCATGTCCGCTCTCTCTCTCTTCTCCCCTTCTACGTTTAGACGCATGAGCAAACACGAAGAACTCGCGGGCGATGTTGCCGTTGACCATATATGGACGCGTTCACAAGTTACGACATCAGTTTCACGTACTAGTAGTACTAGTCAATGTGTGCATGCAATGCACGTTAATTCGGAAGTATATTAAGTGCATGTGGATATTAAGTAGGATATTATTTGCGTGTTATTAGGTGATTAGCACTATTTTTAGCATGAAATTAACTGCACGCTAAACATATTGAGCGCTCGACATTGAAGAAGTCTAGGTAGTGGGATTGCCATGATTTGATGGCCGAGATTAATTAGATCTGCCCCTTTGGTATATATGGTATAGATATAGATTATACATGTAACAAGTTTAGGAAAAAAAGTGACCGTGACAGACAAGTTATCTAGTACTATTTAACGACTACTTCGTAATAATTAAATGCATTGATAAATAGATGTATCGCCTAGTGCTCGAACAAGGGGACTTGTCGCGCCCTACAAGTATTTGGAATTGACTTCCCTAATAAAAAAATTTGGAATTGATGTGGTATTTAATATGAAATGTTTGCGTTGAGAAGGAATAGATGTGGCTTGATGACGTTTTATATTTAATTTAATACGGCTCTAGCAGAACATTCAATCGATCAAACCATAGATTTCATTCAGTCTGACTCCGACTTTACATTCATACGACGATCGATCTAAAATAAATGGAAATGATAAACGTTCAGATTTAAAGCATGAAAATCCGAACGTTCTTCATGGCAAATTTAGATTACGCGGCGGCAACGGGGGCATCTTGCGGTGGGAAGCGGCTCCTCTGTCGTGCTATGTGTGTCATCGGGCCACTGACCGACGGTGACAACGACGACGGCGTCTTGCGCCGCTGTTGGCGTACTCCTGGACATTGGCCCTAGCTTCAAGGAAGGCCAGAATGTTCTGGACTTCGGTCTCCAGGAGCGAGTCAACTGGCGGGAGTAGGCGACTGGTGTTGGTGCAAGGAAGCGGTCAACGGCGGCCATCCATGCCGCTGAGGGGGGCACTGGCACCCGCCCGGGGACAGGCGCTGGCAACGGCATGGCGGAGACATTCGTGTGCACAGGCACTGGCACGGGCGCGCGCGTCAGTCCACGCGCAGGCGCATGCGCTGGCAGGTGCACAGACGCGTGAAAGTTGGCGGGGACCTCGTGGAACCCCGTGGCATCAAGCTCGGCGACAATGTGCGGCTCCCAGCCATCAATGCCATGGGAATGGGCGCTGGCACAATCGGGGCGACGGGAGCTGGAACGGGAGCGGGGACAGGCGTGGTGTCTTCTTGCAAGGCCAGTTCTAGCTCGTTCCAAATCGCCTTATGTTCTTGAGATTCCGGCTGGGTGTCTTCCTCGGGAAACTGGAAGACTAAGGGCAGACCATCATGATGCGGCATGGCATACGATTAGGTCAGGCTGGTTGGAGGTAGACGGCAAGAGAATCGAAGAGGAAGAATGAAGATTTTAGTGATACCGGGTAATGCGGGGTGATTTCAAACTGCGGCACCGACGCCATTAAAAGTGGGGGCAGTTAGGACGAAGGTGGGTGGCGGAGCCTGGTCAAAGGGCTCGCCTCCCGATGAGCCTGCGTAGCGGCCTGCTCGCATGCCTCTCGGTCAGCCGACGTAGCGGTGTGCTCGCACGCCTCCCTTCGACTCACACGCTTGCTCGGACGTCACCTGCCGATGAGAAGTGGGACTCGTGGTGGCACGTAAACACCCATAGTTTGAATAGTGAAAGCGTTCGCCTTAACGTGACAAGTCTTTGTTCCAAAATACCTTGGCTCTTCATTTGTGCAACTTCTCATAAGCAGCTTGTCTCAACTTGAACCAAAAAACTACGTAGGAATATTTGTGCCATATCACGAGACCATGCTCAGTTTCATGAATTTCCGGTCACTTTTGAATTTTCTTAAATTAAAAATCCAGGATTAAAAACAATATCATAACCTGCATCATGCAATAAATTTTCAAGTGATACATCTTTACTATTGTAGATAATAATATTTCTTTAGAAAGGATTTGGTCAAACATTTTGCTTAGTTCAACTTCAGACAAGTTATATATCTTTACCTAATAATAAATGACAGAAGCTTTCATAGTTCTCTATATGTCAGCTCTCTATATCCATTGATTATAAAGATTTATGACTGAGATTTAAAAGATATCTGACACAATAGACGTGTTGTATTGGGCCGATTTAAAAGAGACCTGACGTAATAGATACGTTGTATTGGGCCTCAGCCTTCTAGAAAAAACACACGGGCTGACCAAAATACACTAGCAGAGCACGGGCATGAAAAATCATCAACGCGTACGGTACCACCACATGAATCCCGTCGCCACACACGGTCGGTCTCCTCTCTGCCCCTCCCCGAGGCACGCCCTAAACCCCACCTTCCGACAAGTCGGAGGCTTAGGCCCCAGCTCCGCTCCTGACCTGAGGGAGTACTCCTCGCCGACCTCCATCTATCTCCGTCTCTCTCCCTATTCCAACCACCCCGCCCCGCCCCGCTATGGCCATTGTCCGCCTCGGGGTTGAGAGGAGCGGTGGAAGGGAGGAGCAGTTGATCGCCGATGCTGTGGGAATGAGAAGAACAATGAACGAGCTGGCGTGGTGGAGATCAAACAGCAGAAGGAAGCAGTGGGTGGGTGGAGAAGAAAAGGATGCCGGTGGCTGGGTAGATGAGAGCAGGGGGGTCTAAGATTTTGGCTGAAGTAACAAATTTATGTTCTCTTTGCTAAATAGATGGATAGATGGATGATTTCAAAACGTGGATTTAGTTTTGTGGTAGGTTGTGTTCCCAAATTTTAATCTCACTGCCTTCTTACTTCAAAGAAAATTTCCCAACAAACAACAGAAGAGAGGCCCCTTTCAATATCTGAAGATTGGTTATCTCATAACTGTCCGTAAGGGGGGAATTCAGCTCCATAACCACCATGTAAATACCATCATCCATGTTCCCTCCTGCCGACTTCTTTTACATATTTACTTTCTATGTTGGCATGTTCTACAGAAGCTACACTTATTTTCCCTTGTAAGTAAATTGTCAGAAATCTAGACTCATGAGTCAGGAGCAAAGGCATTGTTTGATTCAGTGCTTTGCCAGATCCAGAATAGAATAATTCTAAGTACCAAATGCCCTTAACTTTTTAATAATGATGCCGGTGAGATATACTCCAAGGCATGAAGACGGGTATTTCTGGTAGAATAGACAATGGTAAATAATATCTCATGAATGCCTTTTTCCGTATCATGGGTCCCACTGTCAGATAGATAATAGTACACAGTGTCGACATTTGCAATATTGGGTTGTACAATCTGAGATCTAGATTGACCATCATTTTGCAGGACCTAACAATGTTCGATGGAACCATGAGAAACAACCATGACCTTCTAGCAGATTAGGAAAGTATACTTCCAATCAAATCTGGGAGGTAGTCTCGATGTTCACATGCTTATTGCTTGTCATTTCTCGAATTGTTAAACAAGCACATAAAAGAATATGTTTACCATGGCTCAGGGTATGAATCTGTTGCCCCTAATTGTATTTCGTTTTATATGTCTCCACAATTAATTCTATAATCCTATGAACCTACTTCCAATTGATACTTTGTAAACCTTGTACTGGCTACAATGGTTGTGTGCATTTCTCAAATACAGAGGCCTTACAATCTTCTTAACTTATCTGAAAATTGTTATTGTACATTTCAGGCCTTGTATCACTATCATCTAGGAGTTGAAATTCAGAGAAAGGAGCTAAACCATGACTCGCCAGGTTTGCTCTAAATTGTACCTTATAGTTCATATTATGGTAGTCTTCGTGCTTCTGAAAGTTCTGATAAACTCTAAATTACCCTCAAAGTGGTAGAGAATGGAGAGAACTGGAGTGTGTGCCAATTTCAGCTCTGTCTGTCTAACTTGATCCAGAACACACTACCACATCATTTCTCGGAGGCCATTTGCATCACGATCCCGCATCTAACCTCAGTCTTTCACAGTGATATAGTCTAGCTTTTTGACAATGGTGCGACAGGCTGGGGAACGAGCTTCTATAGAGGAGGTGGATGGCCAAAAAAGGTCATTACTTATTTTACATCAGATCCCGTGGGCAAGGTGGCCTTCAACTCTGTATGCTTGATTTTCTTACAATCCATGGAAAATGCAGTAGTAATTTTATCTGAAGCTTCATGAAACATAGTTCTTTATTGGCAACAATATGTAGTATCTTCAGTGTCTATATTGGTATGTTTATCTTACTGTTTCAAGTGAGAATTATCATTTTAAGCCATTTAGATAACCTTTCACTAGCAGCGTCAATCATATAACCCTTGCGCGTGTGACAGAGAGTTCACCCTCCCCATCTTCGGTGCCGGCGTGCCGCTGCTAGCAATAGTAGGATATGTGGGGTGGCAGGGGCGGCGGTCTGTAGTAAAGATGGGTGTTGTGTTTCAAGAATGAACCTTAATACTTTTGAGTACTTTCAATATTGTTTTGTCCAAGTAAAAAATGTGTTTCACTACTTGCAAAATTGTTTGAGTGGTAAATTATCTTTAGGATTTGAAGCACATATTTATTTATTTGTAGCCATTGCAACGCACGGGCCTTTTTGCTAGTGTAGAGTAAAGGACAATCCCTCTGTACCAGTGCATTTCCTGATATATTAACTCAAGTACTAGGCACGGACAAACGGTGGTCAATTCTGTGCTCATCCTGGTGTGGTACTCCTATTAGTACTAGGCAATGGAGTTGACGGGTGACCTTAGGTAGCGGCAACCGAGGGAATTGAACCGTGCTCGGCACAATAGGTAATGTTGTCTAGTTACTAAAGCATCCATCCATTGTTCATTGGTAGTCATTATGGACAGGAGACATGAGGGGAATTTCCTAAGGCTGGAATTCTGGCCGCCAAATATTTTGACTCGAAACGCGGAGGCTCGACTAGTTGGGGTTGCCTAAATGCGTACCACGCACGCCACCAGAAGGACACGAGGCCGGGTTTTTTTGTAGGATCAACACGATCCCGGGTCTGGCTGGTACGCCATTGGGACATTGCTTCAGTTACTTAACTACAGGTGCAGTTGGGTCAATGACATGTGGGCCCACACATGTCAGTGACCCAACTGCACCTGCAGTTAAGTCTCTGAAGCTCAGTCCACGCTGTTGGGTGCTACCATTCGAGAATACGAAAGGAATCTTCTCAATTGCCGAACAAATTTATATGTATTACAATGCCCGTATTTTCCTTGCAAATAGTAATCTCAACGTGGTAATTGATTTATGACGAGTTCTCGAATTAGAGTGAGTTTGTGATATAGTAATCTCAATGTGGATTTCACATTTCATGGTATCCCTAGTAAGTTTTCATTGCAAATTCAAATATAAAAGATGAATGGTATGGTGGTGAGAAAACTTTGTATGTATCAAGCATATGACCACACACGAATACAACAACAATTCAGTAAGTATAGTGCATCTATTTATCCAAACCATGCATGTATGACACGAATTCAAAAATACTCCCTCTGTTACTAAATATTTATCTTTCAGAGATTTCAACAAGTGACTACATACGGAGCAAAATGAGTGAATCTACACTCTAAAATATGTCTATATACATTCGTATGTGGCAATCCATTTGAAATCTCTAAAAAGACTAATATTTAGGAACGAAGGGAGTAAAATGTAAGACATGCACGGTCATTCAATATTTAAAATGAACCGGAAACTGAAACATGAATATTAAGTCTAGTACTACATACATGCAAATGTTGTGTTTAGGCGGAGCTATGTAGATTATCAGGGGTTAACCCCTCGACCTTAGATAAAATTGTGAAGCTCTATTTAGGAATGTTTAGATTATATTTTTTGAACATTATATTTGTCCCCACCCTCCCAAACACTGATTGGTTGTGCACCCCCCTCCTCGGGAGAATATCATGTGCCCCCACACCTTGGATGCTATATGCTGATACGAGTTGCTTGGAGCTTGTAGATCTGAGATATAGCAGCTCACATGATGTGTCTTAATATTTTTGCAGGAAACCTTGATGAGTTTGAGAATTGCACACAATTTGTACAAAAACTACTTAGATGCCCTTTGATCCCATATCCAACAACCTCAACGCTCGTATCACCATAGCATATAAGATGAAGGAGGACATCATATTCTCCTGTATGTAAGAATATCATGTGCTACCACACCTTAGATGCTTTGGTGATACAAGCTCTTCGGAGGCGTTGGATTTGTGACCCAACACCTCCTCGGTGGTTCGAATGGTTTTTTGCAGAAAAGTCCCAAAAGAGTTCGGCCACTTCTTACAAGCACAAAGACTGCTCAGATGCCATTGGATCTCAGATCAAACGACCTCGAAACTCGTATAACTGTAGCATCCAAGCTACGAGAGCACATGATATTTTCTCGCATGGGAGAATATGAGGTGCTCCCGCACTGTAGATTCTATGTTGATACGAGTTCCCAGAGATCTAATGGCTCACAGAAGGAGGTTTGAATGTTTTTGCAATATACGCCTAAGAGAGTTTGGGAATTGCATAGAAAGTACAAGTACTACGCATGCGGCATCTGATCACAGATCATATGACCTAGATGCTCGTATCACCATAGCGGCTAATTAAGCTACGTGGAGCACCTAATATGAGCAAGTGGGGGCCGTTGGATCCAAGATACATCGGCACACACGAAGCCTGAATGTTTTATTTGCAAAAAAAACTTGGAGAATTTGGAAATTGCGCATAATTACAAAGACTACTCCCAAGCCATTGGATCTCAGTTCCAACGACGTAAAAACTCGTATCACCATAGAATCTAAGTTGTGGGGTGGATGTGATATTTTATGCCGCTGTCATTTTTGTTCCTAAACTTGCAAAATATGTGTAACTCATGTCGTTATTTGTCTAATCGTGCAAAGTGTTTGTTCAAAAAAACCATCCTACACTGAAATATCGGAACAACACACGGGGGGGCCCACTTGTCATTGATCAAATTTGGACCTAAAACTAACAAATCTGAAAGACGAGATTTGAACTGGCAACCTGGACTTCAAAGCGTAGGTTGATAGCCTGAAACAACAGTTGTTGGTTTGGTCCCATAACTTGATTTTATACAGTATTACTTTGAGTAGAGTAGAGGGAGTGGCTCGTCAACACATGCATGACCGTTGACTCACACTCTGGTGGGTCCCATGTCTGTGATCTCTCCCTCCTCTCCATCATCAAACCTTTAGACGCACGGGCACATACGAAGAGTGGCGCTAGCTTGCCGTGGTGTTATGATAACTAAAAAAAGCTTGGAAAATAGAAGAATCGCCTAGAACAAGAGACGTTGTGGCTGGTCGAGACTGAGCTAACCAAACCTACCCTCTGTGCCACGTTAGCATGATGAAGCTGTGTGGCTAGTGGGATGTTTTCGACCGACTGGCTGGGTCCCGAGGTCCCATAGGTATTACGTCCGATACAGTATATTTTTACACGCACATTTTTCCTCCGTGCCAAGACATGGCACACCCTACCGCGTGGTTTCGGGGTCCTTGGTGCACGCATATTTTCTTCCTTGCCGAGACGTGGGACGCCCTACCGCTCATTTTCTGTGTCCTCCTTGGTCGTAGCGCCAAAGCAAGTAAATGAGTCATCAAATCATGAAAGACCACCTTTCCCGCCGAGTACATCAGTGAAGCACGGTGGCTAGCTAGTTGGGCTAGTGCGACCGATTAGCTACGCCGCTGCCACATTTGTTTTTTCACCCTTTTTTATCTCCTTGCCGACAGGTAAATTTAAATATCCACCGCGGCATTGCTCTGGTCTTTGGGTGCGGCTGGCGTGGTAGGATTTTTATTTTCTTGATTGACGGGAGCAGGAGCGGCAGCAATTAGTCACGATGACTGATATGTCTCCAATGTATCTATAATTTTTTATTGTTCCATGTTGTTTTATTATCAATCTTGAATGTTTTATAATCATTTTATAGTCATTTTATATTATTTTTTGGTACTAACCTATTGATATAGTGCCAAGTGCCAGTTGCTGTTTTTTTCCATGTATTTTACAATGCAGAAAATCAATATCAAACGGAGTCCAAATGCCACGAAACTTCACAGAGATTTTTTATGGGCCAGAAGGAAGGCAATGGGCCCTGGTTGCACCTAGGGGGGTGCCCTGAGAGGGGAACAACCCACCAGGGCACGCCAGGAGGCCCTGGCGTGCCCTGGTGAGTTGTGCCCACCTCGGGTGCCCCCGGACCGCCTCTTTCCTCTATAAATACCCAAAAAATACCAAAACCCTGTGGGAGTCGATGAAATATTTTTCCAGCTGCCGCAGAGTCCAGAATCACCAGATCCAATCTAGACACCATCACGGAGGGGTTCACCACTTCCATTGGTGCCTCTTCGATGATGCGTGAGTAGTTCTTTGTAGAACTTCGGGTCCATAGTTAGTAGCTAGATGGCTTCATCTCTCTCTCTCTTTATCCTCAATAGAATGGTCTCTTGGAGATCCATATGGTGTAACTCTTTTGTGGAGTGTTTGTTGGGATCGATGAACTTCAAGTTTATAATCAGATCTATATTTCTATATCCATGAAAGTATTTGAGTTTCTTTGATCTCTTTTATGCATGATCTCTTATAGCCTCGTATTTCTTCTCCGATATTTGGGTTTTGTCTGGCCAACTTGATCTATTTATCTTGCAGTGGAAAGAGGTGCCTGGTAGTGGGTTCGATCTTACGATGCTTGATCCTAGTGACAGAAAGGGAACCGACACATATGTATCATTGCCACTAAGTATAAATACACGAGATCTATATCTACCGCCATATAGATAAACGGATCTTGTCTACATCGTGTCATCATTCTTATTGCATTACTCCATTTTTCCATGAACTTAATACACTAGATGCATGCCGGATAGCGGTCCATGTGTGGAGTAATAGTAGTAGATGCAGGCAGGAGTCGGTCTACTAATCTTGGACGTGATGCCTATGTAATGATCATTGCCTGGATATCGTCATAATTATTTGAAGTTCTATCAATTGCGCAACAGTAATTTGTTTACCCACCGTTTGCTATTTTTCTCGAGAGAAGCCACTAGTGAAACCTACGGCTCCCGGGTCTTCTTTCTCATATATTTGCCTTGCGATCTACTTTTCCTTTGCATTTTTATTCAGATCTATTAAACCAAAAATCCAAAAATACCTTGCTGCAATTTATTTTATTTGGTGTTCGATATATCAATCTACTACAATTTACCTCACGTTCGTTTGCCTATCTTGAGGCGCCGTACCCCGGAAGGGATTGACAACCCCTTTAACACGTCGGGTTGCGACGTGTTGTTATTTGTGTGCAGGTGCTGCTTACGTTGTGTTGCTTGGTTCTTCTACTGGTTCGGTACCTTGGTTTCATAACTGAGGGAAATACCTACCGTCGCGGTGCTACATCATCCCTCCCTCTCCCAGGAAATACCGACGTAGTTCTAGCTACCATCAATGACTCTGCCTATAAAACCCACCGCTCCCTGATGTGAAAAGTCGTTGACTGGTGTTTTCCCATGGTGAAAACCAAAAGATTCACCCCACTCCTCGGCTGGCTCCCTCCGCCTTCTCGTAGATTGCAATGCCTTTCAGTCGTTTTGCCCCCTTTGCTTCCCCTCCCCATTGCTTCTACCTGGTTCCATGGCGGCGCACCAGATCACGGAGTCTGAGGTGAGACGCCTGACACAGGAGCTCCAGGCCAAGGATACGAAGCTTAGGGCCAAGGACGTGGAGCTCTGTGAGCTCAAGGAGGAGAGGAGTGCCATGCTCGTCCTTTATATGTGGGAGTTCACAGAGCTTCAAAAGCGGCAGGCATCCACCACAAAGATGCTCGAGGCGTCAGCGGTGTTGCTACAGGAAGTGGGAGATACGATAGGCGGTCAGGCAAGCCAGCTGGAGCGTGAGCGGGCCGATCATGACGAGGTCGAGGATCGCCTCAGCCACATGGTGGACCATGTTGCCATGCACATGTTGCGGCTGCGTGATGCCTACCGTCGTGCCAACGCGACCATGCTAGGCATCGAGCTAAACACTTTCGACCACCCCGTCGACTTCAACGAGCTGCAGCTTCCTAACCTAGTCTCCTTCTTCACATATATCTCCGAGGAGCTGAGCCATCTTCGCGCGATGGTGGGGGCGGAGCTGGACAAGGAGGGGTTGCCGGCTGCCGTCACCATTGTCGGGCAAATCCTCTCAGGGATCCGTCACCAGAATCCGTTCGCGCCATTGGATGCCATCTTTGATGAGCTGGCTCCCATCGACCGGGAGCAGGCTCTGCGGGCGGTGGCACCCTGCATCACCAACGTCGTGCGCCTCGAGAAGCAGAGGGACTTCGGTGGTGTTTAGGCGTCCTCTTCATGAGCATGTCCATGTCTAGGCGCAACATGACCGTTGGATCAAACTCAGACGGTGCAGATCACTCACTGTAGCACAAAGCATGTGGGTGTGTTTGGTTGCATTCTCATCTCAATATAGTTGTTCCCTCTTCGTGCATGCTCATCTCAGCACCCCTCTTCATGCATGCTCCTAGTGTATTTGTGTAAACCTCCTAGTGTGGACTCATGCACCCTTCATGCACTTTGCCAAACACCCAAAAGTGGGTCGAGAAGGGAACTTTTGCTCCCATCCCATGCACCCTTCATACACCCTGCCTAACACTGATTCGTCCTTCATATGGTTCATGTTCTGTGGAGTACGGTAGCACTGTACTCTCTGTGCGCTGCAGACCTAGTTCTGTTAACATTGATCTCACCGTTCATTCTTGACCGGACAGTCAAAAAGGGGTACTATGTTACATTACTGTTCATATAGTTGACATGCACACAACATCATTTGTTATCATCATATCTTACTACACTAGTAACAAGATTACGTAGTACTGACGTATGAACCACTGCACATGCCTAGTAGTAGGAGCACTATGTAAGTTCAAGTGGCTGCCGTGTTTCGCACTCCTCCATCGTAAGAGTGGAAACGCTTGTGGTAATCATTTTTTTTCTTCAGAAACAGTGGACATGCTCTACCATGCGGATCCTCTTCGACGATCATCGGGAACCTTGCTACTCACTTTCGCCGACGTGTGGGATAGCCAGCATCGGGGTCCACTATCCATGCACTAAATTACTCCGTACTAGAGTGCCCAACTGCACGGTAGACTACCCCGATCGAAGCGCCGTAGTAATGCCCAATGAGCCGTCAAATCACAAAAACCCCACCTTTCCAGCAGTAAGTTGGACGGATGAAGCAACCATTATTTCACACTTCTCCCTCAGCTTCCTCCCTTGAAGAAAACCCCAACTCGCTTCTCCCTCATCTTGTTCCTCATTTCTTCAAGAAAACCCCGACCTGCTTCTGCCATTGTTCTTCTCTCCCAAAGTAGGAAAGGTGAGCACATCAATGGTGTTGATTCTGGCCAAGGCCCGGTCTTGCAACCCCAAGACTGATTCTATAACTCCCTCTCTGTTCTTATTTTGGGTTTGTGATTATGGTTTATTTTCTTTTATTTCTATTCGATAGTTTCTTGATGGACCCTAGAGCACTGGCTGAAGTGATGTCTATGGCTCTGGCCAAAACCGTCGAGGCTCAAGGTACGAAGAAGCGCAAGCACCCTGCCAAGACTACCGCAGACAAGATCAAGGCCATCGCCATGTCCAAGGACCCCTCTCCTGGATCCCTCATTAAGCAAGTCCATGTAATATCTCTTCTTGATGGTCTTTTTCACAATCTTGATCATATTTTTACATCTAACATGCAACACTAGTACTAGTAGTACAACTTTCTAGGTGATCTTGCATGTGATTTTTGTGTGCCAAATGATGGTTCTAAATTCCTCTTTTGACCAAAACATGCGAGAGGTTGACACTAATTTCTTATAAATTACTTTCAACTACTTTATGAACATCAATGCTACCTTTGAAGAGAGTATATTAGCCTCGGTAACTTGTGTTATGGATATTGCAAGTAATCCCTTTGCTCTCATTCCTTTGAAGACATGTTCTAGTGTCTTTGTTCAGTCACTTTTGTGCGTATATGTAGTCTTATATGGAGTAAAATATCAAAAATCATCTTATATTTCTGAATGGAGGTAGTAATAAAATATTTGGTTTCTGTTTGAATTAGAACCAGGTCCGTGGTGGAGATGAAGTTCTCAAAGTCATGCCGTGTGAACTGGAAGACCTGAAGATGAGTTCTACTGCTAAACTATCTAGTTGTCGTGTCCTGAACTAGTGTTTTCCTGTAGCATTGTTGTCAGGCGTGTTCTCGAGGGTGTACTTCACCACAACAATTTCCTGGTTGTGCCTTCGATTACGAAGGGTGTGGTTCTTTTAAAGCTTCCCGGCAAATCTGATGCAGACTGTCTTCATCGTCATGTTTATGAGTGGAAAGACCACTCTGTTAGGTTATCCAAGGTTGATGAGATGGTGATGGTGCTGGTAGGCATCTCTCACGAAGTCCATGGCCTAGTCAGTTATGTGGGGTACATCCGTAGGTCGGTGGCAAGAAATAGTATGCAGAGTTTAATTAGTGCAACTTTGCTTGTCTGTAGTAAGTACTATTGTTCAGTACTTGATTTGTGTGTGTGAACCCTGTATTGTTTAGTACTACCGCTTTTGTTGTGTGGTGAGTCCTAAGAACAGTCTATGTTAATGTCTGTCCACTCAATTCAGTCTGTATATTTTGAAGTATCCAAATCATCTTTTTTGTGGGGACGATTTATCAATTATGGTTACACTCCAATATCGGTATGCATTCCAGGGTTTATCGCACCCATCATGATTTCCAAAGTAAATCTTATTGATTTAATGTCATGTTTTCTTACTTTTCTGCAATTTTGTGATGCAGGTTTTGCCATGTGACATTCGTCACAGAATAAACCATATGGTTTGCTCTATGATGGTTAATTTTGCAGGTTTCACTTCTTATGTCATGTCAGTAATGAAGGCACTGTCCATCACTTATATTACTAGACACAGTTGGATCAGTCTGTTGTCTGAGTACAATCTAAAGCCCTATGATGAACTGCAGTTTGGTTTAACAAACACGCCATAATTAGTCCTTCTTGTGTTTAAAAGAAATGAGGAAAAAGACTAGATCATGATCACGGAGCCTAGTCAAGTTAAAAAGCTGATCATAGCAGACCAGAGACAATCGCTGCTGTCTCGCACATCGGTACCACCTTCAGCAACGACACCCTCTCCGACGGCACTTGCTCTAGCACTGACAGCAGCAGCAGCTTAGTCTGATCCACCTGAGGATTGGGCACCGACCGCGTCAGTGAATCAGGCTGATCTACCAGAGGATTGGGCATCGACACAGGCACCTGCTCCGACACCGGCACCAGCTCCACAAGGAGCACCATCTTCGGCAGCAGTAGTGGCACTACCAGTTGCACCGGCACGGGCACCAGCAACAGCTCCGGCACCTGCACCAACACTAGAAGTTGCACTTGCATCTGCTCCGTCCCATGCAGCAGCAATGGAACCAGCTGTTGCAACGGCAACAGACTGGGCTGCAGTTTGCACTGCATATACCAAAGTCCTTCCAAAAATCGACATCTCCACCTTCTTGGTAAGCATTGGCCGCCCAAGCGCTTAGTTCTTTTTTTCTTTCCATGTTGTTTCACTTAATTCACTGTGTTGATCTAACTATTTGTGTATGTCTTCTTGTTTGCAAACAGAGAATTCTTAGAGCAACGAGGGAGTCGTTCAACAATCCGGGTGATCGTGGCCAAGTTTCTCTTACCATGCGCAACCTTGGTGTGAATGAACCTGCTCAATATACCATAAGCACAAAGGATGGTCGCATGATGATTGATGCTAAATGATGGTCAAGGTTCAAATCTAAAGCAAATCTTGCGGTAGGGGATGATGTCAAAATCGAACTTTCTCGGCAAGGAGAGCTGGTCCAAATCAACTTTGAAATTCTTTAGTAGCAGCACACAACTGCCGAACTGATCTATCCTCCAAGAGATTTTGATGTAATAAAACAAGTGTCATGTGTGTATAAGTAGTACGACAATATTATTTGTCACGTAGGATATCGTGAAAGAATTACAATTCTGATTGCTGGTTAGGAACTGTTGTTCGATTTCTTTCTAATAGCTGTCGTGCTTTATTCAATTTTCTGTATTCGCCTTGCGACAGCATCTAAAACCAGCGCAGTACCGATCGCTTGCAATATGAAATGCGTTGAGTTAGAACACATGGGCCCCCAAACATGCAGGCCCACCGGCCTGTGGCCCAAAGTCCAGAACCGTGAGCCTATCTGAGTATTATATTCTCAACTGAACCCCCATATTATGTTATATATATTCCCCTTGATTTTTCTTATGTATAAAGTTGTGATATAAAAGTTTTTTATATTTCTTTACAGAGGGAGTATCTCTCTGTCAAAAATATATTTATGTGTATCTAGTTACTCATGCCTTTCTACTTCCTTTTGCTGATATGTGGGGCATCGGCAACGGGGTCCATGTGCCATGCACCAAATTAGAGTGCACAACTGCACAGTAGACTCACCCCGGTCGTAGCGCCGCAGTAATGCCCAATGAGCCATCAAATCACAAAAAAACCACCTTCCCAGCTTTAGCAGTAAGATGGACGGACGAAGCAACAATATTTCACTGGGCCTGAATCCCCTTCTCCCTCGTCTGCTTGTTCAGAGAAAACCCCCTCTCGGCGATTGCATAGGGTTTTCTCATGGAGAACCATGTATGAATTCTTCATCGATAACCGATAAATCCAAGTCCCTTGGTCGCGGGTAATCCTAGGATGGCACCTGCCGCCTGATGACCCACAAGTATATGGGATCAATTGTAGCTCTTTTCGATAAGTAAGAGTGTCGAACCCAACGAGGAGCAGAAGGAAATGACAAGTGGTTTTCAGCAAGGTAATGTCTGCAAGTGCTGAAATTGTAAGTAGCAGAGTAGTTTGATAGCAAGATAATTTGTAACGAGCAGGTAACAATAATAGTAACAAAAGTGCAGCTAGGTAGCCCAATCCTTTTGAGGCAAAGGACAGGCCAAAACGGTCTCTTATAATAAGCAAAGCGTTCTTGAGGGTACACGGGAATTCCATCTAGTCACTTTCACCATGTTGGTTCGATTTGTGTTTGCTACTTTGATAATTTGATATGTGGGTGGACCGGTGCTTAGGTGATGTTCTTACTTGAAAAAACCTCCTACTTATGATTAACCCTCCCGCAAGCATCCACAACTATGAGAAAAGTATTAAGAATAAATTCTCACCATAGCATTAAACTTTTGGATCCAATCGGTCCCTTACGGAATAGCGCATAAACTAGGGTTTAAGCTTCTGTCACTCTCGCAACCCATCATCGAATTGCTACTCCGCAATGCATTCCCTTAGTCCCAAATATGGTGAAGTGTCATGTAGTCAACGTTCACATGACACCACTAAGGGAATCACAAAATACATACTATCAAAATATCGAACACATATCAAGTTCACATGATTACTTGCAACATGATTTCTCCCGTGACCTCAAGAAAAAAGGTAACTACTCACAAATGATAATCATGCTAAAGATCATAGGGGTATTAAATAGCATATTGGATCTGAACATATAATCTTCCACCAAATAAACCATATAGTAATCAACTACAAGATGTAATCAACACTACTAGTCACCCACAAGCAACAATCTATAGTTCCGATAACAAGATTGAACACAAGAGATGAACTAGGGTTTGAGATGAGATGGTGCTGTTGAAGATGTTGATGGAGATTGCCCTCCCCAAGATGGGAGAGTTGTTGGTGATGATGACGATGATGATTTCCCCCTCCGAGAGGGAAGTTCCCCCGACGGAATCGCTGCACCGGAGGGCAAAAGTGCTCCTGCCCAAGTTCTGCCTCGAGACGGCGGCGCTCCATCCCGAAAGTCCTCTCCTTATTTTTTTATAGGTCAAAATGACTTATATACCATAGGATGGGCACCGGAGGTGGGCCTAGGTGAGCACAACGCACCAGGGCGCGCCAGGGCTCCCTGGCGTGCCCAGGTAGGTTGTGCCCACTTTGTGGGCCTCCTTTGGTACTTATTTGCTCCAATATTCATCATATATTCCATAAATATTCTCCGTTAGGTTTTAGCCTGTTTGGAGTTGTGCAGAATAGGTAGCCTGACGTAGCTTTTCCAGGTCCATATTTCCAGCTGCCGGAATTCTCCCTCTTTGTGTGTACCTTGCAAATTATGAGAGAAAATGCATTAGAATTACTCCAAAAAGCACTATTATGTATAAAAGCATCATAAATAACAGTAGGAAAACATGATGCAAAATGGATGTATCAACTCCCCCAAGCTTAGACCTCGCTTGTCCTCAAGCTAAAACCGAAATCGAAAAACATGTCCACATGCTTAGAGAGAGAGGTGTCGATAAAAACAAAATAGGGACATAGAAGCATCATGTTCATTATTATAACAGCAACAAACTTAAACATAAGAATCTAATCATAGAAGTTTTATCACAAACTTCTCATGAATAAGTGACAATTTATCACACTATTGAAGTATAAAGCAAAAACTCTATTCGAAACCAACAAACTATGTTCTCAATCAACTTTGCAACTACAATTCATCATCTTTTCAGGAAGGGTCACGTATCGGAGCCTTTAAGCAAGTCCACATAATCAACCATCATATAGTCTTCTATGATTGCTAACACTCACCGCATACACATGAGCAAAACATTTCAACCGGACACATAGAAAGATAGGGGCTTATAGTTTCGCCTCCCAACGTATCCACCTCAAGGGTGATGTCAACAATAATAACTCATGCTGCCCATATTCAACTGGACATATGTGCCTAGATATTTCCTCACCACATGATGCTTGCCAAAGGAGAAAATAAAGAGGAATAGAGAGAAAACTTTGGCTCTTTGCATAAAAGTAAATACATAAAAGTTAAAGATAGGCCCTTCGCAGAGGGAAGCAGAGGTTGCCATGTGCTTATTTGTTTGTATGCTCAACCCCTTAGTGCAAAAGAACGTTATGTTGTATTGCCCCATGTGATAGCGACCTTTATTATGCAGTCTATCGCTTTTATTCTTGACCATCACAAGTTCATACAACGCTCAATTTTCTCTTACACTAAATGATCTCACACTTCTAGAAGCAATTTTTATTGCCTTTTTGCACTAATGATAACTTACATGAGGGATCCTGCTCAATCCCTAGGTAGGTATGGTGGACTCTTGAAAATAAGATTTGGGTTTAAGGGTTTTTTTGATGCACAAGTAGTATCTCTACTTCGTGCAGAATTTTTAGCTAGCAAAGATAGGGGGAAAGCACCACATGTTAAAGGAGCTATGACAATATGACTTCTATGTGAATATGAACAAACATAAATCATTAAGTTGTCTTCCTTGTCCGTCAACAATTTTGGCATATAACATTTTGATGGGGGCTCACAACCAAAGAAGATTTCTAGGATAGTATATTTATATGTGAATCTTCTCTTCCCTTATTAATTCTTTCATGAGTTGCATCATTGACTAATGCTATGTTTGTCAATCTCTAATAAAATTTACTACTTATACTTTTCCTTATGTGGTGTCATCACCTACCATAAGATTAGTATATTATCTTCTTGATTTATTTCCTTTCTTCTTATTTATTTCCTTTCTTTGTATTGCAACTTGAAAGTAAAGAAAGCAAAAACTCAAACTAAACTTTATTATATATCTGGCACACGATTACAAAGATAGATCACTAAGCAAACTCTCGAAAAGAAAGGATCGAACTAAACTTTTATTCATCTAAAGCAAAAGATTGAACTAAAATAAGTAAAGGCAAAAGATAGTGGGGATGATACGATACCGGGGCACCTCCCCGAAGCTTGGCGGAAGCCAAGGGGAGTGCCCATACCCAATACTCAATTTTCTTTTGGTGATGAAGAAGAAGGTGGTGATGAAGCGATCATGTCCTTAAGGATCAAGAGATTCTCCAATCGACGGATAACGCTCCAAAGGTGGATGGTGTCTCTTGATGCAGAATATTTTCACGGGTGAGATACTTATTTTGCACATGAACCGTTTCAATGATGCGAAAGGATTCAATCTCAGTAGGAGTAATAAGAGCATAGTAAGATTTAAGGATATCTCCTTCTTCCTCCTCAGCTGGCAGTGCTTGCTCGAACACCGGGTTGATCTACGGTAGCCTCCTTGCTCTTGTCTCCCTTGACGGCTTCTACGGACTCTTCTCTCTTCAGCTCGATCTTCATCAACCAAGCATCCTCTTCTACGTTGTTGGAGGAGGAAGAAGACATAATGTCTGGCTTAACAGATCTGACCAAAAATAGCAAGAAAAAAGTACAGAAGATTTCTCCGTGATACGGTGGTCAACGGGTTCGGGGGTATATAAAGATATTTTATCTTGGGAAACAAGCAAACTATAGAAAAATAGAGTCCGGAAGGTACCCCAGGTGGGCACAACCCACCTGGCCGCGCCTGGCAAGCCAGGCACGCCCTGGTGTCTTGTGCCCACCAGGGTACGCTTCCTGGAAGTTTCTTATTTTCCTAATTTTCTAAATATTCCAAAACTAACAAAAAATATTTTTGCGGATTTTTCAGAGTTCGTTTACTTACCATATCACGTACCGCCTTATTTTCATGATTTTGGAGTGTTCCGGAAGGACTCTTTTATGTGTTCTTCCGGTGTCAAAGTTTGGATAATGTTACTTTCAGCATTAATGGGTGTACCTGAGATATAATGTTTTATTCGTTGCTTGTTAACAACCTTCGCGTTAGTACCTTCAGCATTATTTATTTTGATGGCTCCAGATCAATAAACCTTCTTAATAACATAGGGTCCTTCCCAATTTGAGAGGAGTTTTCCTGCAAAGAATCTGAAACGAGAGTTGTACAAAAGAACATATTCTTCGACTTTAAACTCACACTTTTGAATTCTCTTATCATGCCATCTTTTGAATTTTTCTTTAGACAACTTGGCACTTTCATAAGCTTGGGTTCTCCATTCATCTAATGAGCTAATATCAATAACCACTTTTTACTAGCAAGTTTGAAATCATAGTTGAGTTCTTTGATTGCCCAATATGCTTTATGTTCTAAATCAAGAGGCAAATGACAAGCTTTTCCATAAACCATTTTATAAGGAGACATACCCATAGGATTTTTATACGTTGTTCTATAAGCTCAAAGTGCATCATCTAATTTCTTAGACCAATTCTTCTAGGACCTATTGGCAGTCTTTTGCAAGACTAATTTTATTTCTCTATTGCTAAGTTCAACTTGACCACTTGTAACACCCTCGATGCAACTATAGCTCCCACGTGTCGAGGCACAACTTAGAGACATAATCGCATTGAAGGCATATGTCACAAGTTAGGCAATCATCACAACATCCCATGTAATATAGATAATAAAAGGGGAGATAACATAGTTGGCTTACACTCGCCACGTCAATCAAGTACATAAATAACATTACATCATTCACACACTCATGGCCCGACTACGGCGCCAAAATAAAAGATAACCCAACATGCGACATGGTCCCGATCACCCCCAACTGGGCACCACTACTGATCATCAGGAAAGGAAACATAGTATCGTTGAGAGTCCTCGTCAAACTCCCACTTGAGCTCAAGCGCGTCACCTGGAGCGGAATCATCAGGCCCTGCATCTGGTTTAATAGTAATCTGTGAGCCACAGGGACTCAGCAATCTCGCACCCTCACGATCAAGACTATTTAAGCTTATAGGTAAGGCAAGGTAAATATGTGGAGCTGCAGCAAGCGACTAGCATATATGGTGGCTATCCTATTCGCAAAAGAGAGCGAGAAGAGGAGGCAAGCGCGAACGAATAACTAGAGGGCATCCTCTGGCAAGCATTACTCCAACACCGTGTTCACTTCCCGGACTCCGCCGAGAAGAGACCATCACGGTAACACACTCAGTTGATTCATTTTAATTAAATTAAGTTTCAAGTTATCTACAACCGGAATTAACAAATTCCCATCTGCCCATAACCGCTGGCACGGCTTTCGAAATTTCAAATCCCTGCAGGGGAGTCCCAACTTAGCCCATGACAAGCTCTCACGGTCAACGAAGTAATAGACCTCCTCCCGAGAGATTCCGATCAGACTCGGTACCTCGGTTCTTCAAGACACTTCGACAGGTTAAAACAAATCCAGTAACACCGCCCGAATGTGCCGACAAATCCCGATAGGAGCTGCACATATCTCGTTCTCAGGGCACACTCAGATGAGCGCTCCATACAACTAAAACCAAACCTCGAGTTTCCCCGAGGGGGCGCTGCACAGGACTCTAGTCTGGACCAACACTCAGAGGAGCACTGGCCCAGGGGGGGGCTAAAATATGATGACCCTCGGGCTCCGGAAACCCAAGGGAAAAAGAGGCTAGGTGGCAAATGGTAAAACCAAGGTTGGGCATTGCTGGAAAAGCTTTAATCAAGGCGAACTATCAAGGTGTTCCCATTGTAACCCAACCGCGTAAGGAACGCAAAATCCGGGAACATAACACCGATATGACGGAAACTAGGGCGGCAAGAGTGGAACAAAACACTAGGCGAGAGGCCGAGCCTTCCACCCTTTACCAAGTATATAGATGCATTAAGATAACATGGCAATATAATGATATCCCAACAAGTAAATAATGTTCCAACAAGGAACGGTCTCCAATCTTCACCTGCAACTAGCAACGCTATAAGAGGGGCTGAGCAAAGCGGTAACATAGCCAATCAACGGTTTGCTAGGACATGGTGGGTTAGAGGTTTGACATGGCAATTTGGGAGGCTTGAAATCAAGTGGTAGGCATCGTAGCATGGCATAGCAAAAGAGCGAGCATCTAGCAAAGCAAAGATAGTAGTGATTTCGAGGGTATGATCATCTTGCCTGCAAAGTTGTCAGAGTTGACTGGATCCTCGAAAGCAAACTCAACGGGCTCCTCATTAGCGAACTCGTCTCCCGGCTCTACCCAAACAAGACAAACAAGCAAATGGAACACAATCAACCACGTGCAAAGCTCAAACAATATGATGCAAGGACGACATGCTATGCGGGATGCATATGCAAGATTTGACAAGGGATGCATGAACCTGGCCTAAACATGGAAATCCAAGTGTGCCACTGGAAATATGAGATGAAATCGCTTGAAAATGATATAAAGAACGCCGGAATCGGAGTTACGGTTTGGAAATGGCAAGCGATTCAAATATGGCCACGTTCTGCGATTTACAGCAAGTAGCCATCTAAATGCAACAAGATGAACATGCTACAGCACCCAAACATGGCAGCAAAATACATGGTAGGAATCCATTCAAGAAGCTTAACAAAAGTGTAGCACTGAGCTACGGCCAAATCATCCATTAACAGGTTCAAACAAGCATGGCAAAAATGCATTTGACAAACAGATTTCAGACTTAGTGAAATTAACACTTGTCTGGAATTTCAGATTAGATAGCACTCTTTGGAGCGACAAAACTACATGCTACAGAATCTGAACATGGCAAGGTAAAGCATGGCATGGAGCTACTCAAAGAGCTTAACAAAAGTCTCTTAGTGACCTTGAGCCAAAAGGGATCAGAAAAAACATTTGCAAGCATGTGAACATGGCAAAAACATAATCAGATCACAGACTTAGTGAAAACTGGAGCATGCTGAAACAGATATCAAGTAGGCATGTTTACGAGCTCGATACACTCACTACAGAGCAAGTCATGACAATCTAAGCATACATCCATCAAGAATACACAAAATGCAAGCTAGACATGGCAAGAACAATAACATAGCATGCACGGATCAACTACAACATCATCGGCAAAATCGCTAACAAGTAGACAATCTGCCCAGATTCACGAAATGACAAAAGTAGAGCTCGATTGACTCAAGCTAGGGTGCTCCATAATTGCAAACAAAGACATGGATGGATAGAGCACTACAAGATTAACAAAACATCCTTACTGATCATCCTCAAAAGAGGCACAGATCACTAGGAAACAACATGAACATATGGCCATATGAGATAAACAGGTCAAGGACTTAGTGGAAATGCTAAGTCCCTGAAATCAGCATTAGCAAATGCCTCACTTTGCAAGCTTGTGCTAGTCACCACACACATCAAAAAAATAGATGGTTTGCACCTCTGGAAAGATGGCAAAACCCTTAACAAAACATATGTAGAGCTCATGGGCATATCATGCACACAATAATCATGGCAAAAATGACAAATATCTAAATGGAGCAGCAGATCTGACAATTATCTCAAGTAGCACTCTTCTAACAGCATTTCGGACATCAAGATGAACTCAAATTAAAATGATGCAATGCGATGAAATGATGTACTCTGTGAGGCGAACATTTTGATATGCTATATGCCCAAAACGGAGCTACGGATGCAAAGTTACAATGCAATGAACAAGGGCATATGAACTAGGGTTTCGGGAGAAAGTCAACCCGCGGTGGATCTGGATCTCAGATCTGGCACTATAGCCGCTCGGCGTGGTACTTTTCACCGGTTGACCCCGAGGTCGCCGGAGGCTCGCCGGACTCCGGCGAAGTGGTGAGGGCGCGGGGAAGGCAGGAGGAGGCCGGAGATGCCCGGATCCGGCCCGGGACGGCGCGGCGGCGAGGTGGAGAAGGCCGGGCGGCGAGGAGGCGAACCGGGGCGGCGGAGGCGGCGCGGCGACTCGCCGGCATTGACTGTGAGGCGGTGGCGGGGCACGCACCATCGCGGGAGGCGACGAGCGTCGCGAGGAGGAAGAGGCGCGGGAGGCGGCGCTCGACTTTGGGCCAGGGAGGGCCGGAGGCGGGCTGCGCGGGCCTCGGCGGTGGAGGGGACAGGCCGGGACGTGTGGCAGGAGGAGAGTGGCTAGGGGGAGCGGGGCGGACACGTCCGGCGCCGGCGGACGTGTCCGGCGGCGGCGGAGGAGACCTTTTTTAGGGTTTGGGAGAGGGGATCCGCGAATTTAGAGGAGGGGTCTATATATAGGCATAGAGGGAGCTAGGAGGGTCCAAATGAGGTGCGGTTTTTGGCCACGTGATCGTGATCGAACGCTCTAGATGATGGAGAGGGTTTTGGTGGGTTTTGGGCCAACTTGGAGGGGTGTTGGGCTGCAACACACACGAGGCCTTTTCGGTCCCTCGATTAACCGTTGGAGCATCAAACGAAGTCCAAATGGTACGAAACTTGACAGGCGGTCTACCTGTAGAAAACCAAGGCCTCTTGGCAAGTCTCGGTCCAATCCGGAAATGTTTAATCCCCGCACATGAAAGAAAGGTAGAAATGACCACTGGAGGAGAACGGAGCGCCAGAATGCAAAACGGACAACGGGGAAAATGCTCGGATGCAAGAGATGAACACATATGCAAATGCAATGCACATGATGACATGATATGAGATGCATGACAACAATAACAACACACGGAGACAAAAACCCAAACCCGAGAAAATAAAATAACTTAAGGCCGGAAACGGCAAGAGTTGGAATACATATTGGGAAAGTCATATCCGGGGTGTTACAACACTCCACCACTACGAAAGGATCTCGTCCCGAGATCTAGGACTGAAAGAACGCCGGGTATTTAGAACGGAGGTGATCCTCGCGTTCCCAGGTAGCTTCACGGTCAGAATGGTGTGACCACTTAACTTTGAGGAATTTGATTGACTTGTTGCGAGTCTTGCGTTCAGTCTCTTCAAGAATAGCAACTGGGTGCTCACGATAAAAGAGATCTTCTTGGAGCTCAATGTCCTCGAAGTTGACGGTGTGGTTAGGAGTCTTGAAGCACTTTCAGAGCTAGGAGACATGGAACACATCATGAACATTTGCAAAGTTTGAAGGAAGCTCGAGTTGATAGGCGAGATCGCCTCTCTTGCTGACAATCTTGAAAGGTCCCACGTATCTAGGGGCAAGCTTCCCTTTGATACCGAAGCGACGAATACCTTTCATAGGAGAGACGCGGAGGTAAACATGATCACCGATCTCGAAAGCCAAATCACGGTGCTTACTATCATAGTAGCTCTTCTGACGGGATTGGGCTGCTTTGAGGTTATCTCGAATGACTTTGCACATTTCCTCTGCCTCTGTGATTAAGTCATTTCCCAAAAGCCGACGTTCACCAGTTTCAGACCAGTTGAGAGGGGTATGGCACTTCCTGCCATACAGAATTTCAAATGGGGCCTTGCCCGAACTTGCTTGAAAACTGTTGTTGTAAGAGAATTCAGCATATGGAAGACAATCCTCCCACTTCATGCCGAAGGAGATCACACAAGCCCTGAGTATATCTTCAAGAATCTGGTTGACACGCTTGACTTGACCGCTAGTTTGAGGATGGAAAGTTGTGTTGAAGCGGATGTTGGTGCCCATGGCCTTCTGAAAAGAATCCCAAAACTTGGAGGTAAAGATGCTGCCACGGTCTGAAGAAATCACTTGTGGAATACCATGCAGAGAGACAATTCGAGAGGTATAGAGTTCCGCCAATTGAGCTACAGTGATTGACTCTTTGATAGGCAGAAAGTGAGCCACTTTAGTGAGTTTGTCGATGACAACAAATATAGCATCATTGCCACGCTTGGACTTTTGAAACCCAGTCACGAAGTCCATCTCAATGTGGTCAAACTTCCATTCTGGAATGGCAAGAGGTTGGAGGAGACCAGCTAGCCTTTCGTGTTTTCCTTCACTCTTCTGCAGACATCACACTCATTCACGAATTTAGCAATCTCGTGCTTCATTCGAGTCCACCAATAAGCTTGCTTGAGGTCCTGATACATCTTCGTGCTCCCAGGGTGGATGGAGAGGAGAGAATTGTGAGCCTCATTCATGATCACTTTACGAAGGTCACCTTTGGGCACAACAATGCGATCCTCGAAGAAGAGAGTATCCTTGTCATCAAGGCGGTAGCACTTGTACTTGGGTTGACTCTTGGCAATCCCAATCTTCACCTTTTTCACCATAGCATCAAGAAGCTGAGCTTGGCGAATCTGGTCTTCCAAGGTAGGAGAGACTTGAAGGTTGGCGAGGAAACCTTGAGGAACAACTTGCAGATTAAGTTTGCGGAAAGCTTCACAAAGCTCGGGTTGATAAGGCTTGAGAATAAGACTGTTGCAGTAAGCCTTCCTGCTCAATGCGTCAGCAATCACATTGTCCTTGCCTGGAGTATACTCGATACTCGGATTATACTCTTGAATCATTTCGACCCATCGAGTTCGCCTGAGGTTGAGATTAGGCTGAGTGAAGATGTACTTGAGACTCTTGTGGTCAGTGAAGATGTCCACTTTTCTTCCCAATAAGAGATGTCTCCAAGTCAAAAGAGCAAGCACAACTACCGCCAACTCAAGATCATGAGTGGGGTAGTTCTTCTCATTGGGCTTCAACTGGCGAGAGGTATAAGCAACAACTTTCTTCTCTTGCATCAACACTGCGCCAAGACCTTGGAGAGAGGCATCGCAAAAGACCTCGTACGGCTTGGATTCATCAGGCGGAGTCAGAACTGGAGCAGTGATCAATTTCTCTTTCAAAGTGTTGAAAGCAATGTCACACTCCGGAGACCAAACGTACTTGACGTGCTTCTGGAGAAGATTTGAGAGAGGCTTCGCGATCTTAGAAAAGTTTTCAACGAATCTTCGGCAGTAGCTTGCGAGACCGAGGAAGCTACGGAGTTGCTTCACGTTCTGAGGAGGTTCCCAATTCACAATTGCAGACACCTTCTCAGGATTCACCGCAATGCCCTTGGCAGAGATGATATGCCCAAGATAAAGAACCTCATCGAGCCAAAATTCGCACTTGGAGAACTTGGCATAGAACTGGTGTTCCCTTAGCTTATCAAGCACCAAACGCAAGTGCTTGGCATGATCTTCCTTGTTCTTCGAGAAAACCAGAATGTCGTCGAGATAGACCAAAACGAAGTCATTGGTGTAGGTGTTGAAGATGAAGTTCATCATGCGAGAGAACGTCGGAGGAGCGTTCACAAGGCCAAAAGACATGACAGTGTATTCATATGAACCATAGCTTGTCCTGAAAGCTATCTTGGGAATATCTTGCTCACGGATTCGAAACTGATGATAACCCATATGGAGATCAAGCTTGGAGAATACTTGGGCACCTTTGAGTTGTTCGAACAACTTGTTGATGTTGGGAAGTGGGTATTTGTTCTTGATGGTCTTCTTGTTCAATGGACGGTAATCAACACAAAGTCGGTCCGTTCCATCCTTCTTCTTCACAAAAAGAACACCACAACCCCACGGAGAAGAACTAGGCCGAATGAGACCCATTTTCTCTTGAATATCGAGTTGCTTCTTAAGCTCCTTCAACTCTTCAGGTCCGAGCTTGTAAGGACGCTTGCACACTGGTTCCGTGCCAGGCTCAAGATCGATGATGAAGTCAACTGGCCGGTGTGGAGGCATTCCTGGAAGCTCTTCTAGAAAGACGTCTTGATATTCGCAAATGACTGGAATTTGCGAGATGGCATCGAGTTCACCCTTCTCATTGAGAGAAAACAGACAGATGGTATTATCCTGAGCGGCAAAGACAATTACATCCTCAGACGAATGAGTCAATTGAATCTGCCTGGCAGCACAATCAAGATGCGCCTTGTGCTTAGAAAGCCAATCTATCCCGAGAATAAGATCAATATCCGAGTTACCAAGAACAATTGGGGAAGAAAGGAACTTGTAGTCGCCCAAGGTGATAGTAACCTCCGGGACGCAGGTGTTAGCTATCATCTGCTTGCCCGGTGACACAATTTGCAAGGAACTTTGCAGATACTGATAATCGCAATCATACTTTGATGCAAAAGGTTTGGAAATGAAACAATGCGATGCGCCAGTGTCAAAAAGAACTTTTGCAGGAATATCATTAACAGGAAGGTTACCCATGATGACATCCGACGAATCCTCTGCCTGAGCTGCGCTTATCAAGTTGACCTTGGCGTGCTTGGGGTTATGCTTGACCACAGCTGTACTTGCCAATCTCACAGGAGGAGGAGGAGGGAGACGCCTCTGATTGAGACACTTGTTGGCATAATGACCCTTCTTTTGGCACTTGTTGCACGTGACCTCTGAAAGCGGACGGTGGTACGGAGCACTCAATCTTGGAGCTTGAGACGAAGTCTTGTTCTGAAAGCCAGGGTTGGGTGGGTGGGAAGATTCACTGCCACCTTTGCTCTTCTGCTGATACGGCTGACGAAATGGAGGAGGAGGAAGCCAATACTTCTGCCGCTTGGCCACTTGAGTAGAGGAAGAAGGAGTAGTGTCTCTGACTCGCTTCTTGGAAGCATCACACCTCAGTTGAGCGGCCTCTTGCTTCAATGCCATGTTGTAGAACTCATCGTACCTCAAGGGCTCAAAGAGAACAAGAGCTAGCTGAATTTCTTCTCTGAGACCACCCCTGAACTGGTATATCATGCTCTTCTCATCAGGGACGTCCTGCTTGGCAAAGCGGGCGAGCTTCTGAAACAACTTGTTGTAGTCATAGACAGACAAAGAGCCTTGCTTCAGGTTGCGGAATTCCTCACGCTTGCTCTCAACCACGCTCTGAGGGATATGATGAGCTCTGAAATCTTGACGGAATTCATCCCAGGTAATCACACGTCCACCTCTGGAATCCTTGTACTGCTGGAACCATTCTGCAGCTTGATCTTTGAGTTGGAAGGAAGCGAACTTGATGAAGTCCTCAGGCCTGACGTTACTGCACTCGAAATGCTTGCATAGATCCACGAGCCAATCGTTAGCATCAGTTGCCTCCACACAACTGATGAAAGTCTTTGGCCCGTTAGCAAGGAACTGGTTGAGTGTAGCAAAGTGATTCTGATTATTGCCTTGCTTCCCTTGGTTGCCTTGATTGCGCTCTTGAAGAATTTGCATGATCAACCATGTGTTTGCATTGGTTGCGGCCATCACAGCTTGCCATGCCTCCGGAGGAGATGGAGGTGGTGGCGGATCCTGATTCTGATTCTGATTGGTGCTCTTAGCGGGAGCCATCCTGAAGAGGTTGACCACCGTTAGCACATAGACAGATAAAATGAAGCTGAATCCAACGGAATGAAAATTGCAACATAAAGTCTTCACATCCGAACAAAATGAACGAATGCATTCCTCTTGAAATGGTCACATATCCATAAATTGAGAAGCCACTTAGAATTTAGGTAGAGAAATAAATCAACAAGGTACGGATCAAGAACGAATACTCGGTAAGAAATCCCAATCTCAAACCAAATATCCGTGGAAGAAGAGCTAGAGCTACAAGAATTCCCACCTATGAAACTCCCGAACCTTTCCGTTTATGCAATCAGGTGTTGGGGATACAGGGGAAGCATAATATCTCACCCAAATCTAGCAAATCCTACATCCAGCTGTATCCATCCTTCAACACATAACCGAGAAAAAACTTCGGAAACCATCTACCTCAACCTTCGAAAAGCATCCGTTATACAAGTTATGGCGATACTCCCGAACTCCCGCCCCAGTACTGGGTGGCGTCGAGGTTATCTCACCAACGAACTGCATAAAAGAGATTTTCGATGTCGGCGTACTAAACTCGGGTATTCCAGAATTGCAACAATAAAATTATGACGACAACACCTCAGAGCTCAACTCCCCAGGACACTTCCACAAAACCCCTGACAGGAGGCACCAAGACAATGTTCTCGTCATAAAACCATCGGAACGATTCCCGTGTGATCCTAATTTTTTTTTAGTGAAATTTGAGAAGAGAAGAGTCAAAACTCTATGTCAGGATGCCTTACTAGAGCGATCAGGAGACTGGGGAGTAAAAAGAATTCCTAAACTCTCCGATATATAATTCCTAAATGACTCAAAACATTTTTTTTCTAGACACAACTCGGCCGCTAAAACGATCAAGCAATGGGGCTCCTAAGGTCGGGGAAGGCTCTGATTACCAACTTGTAACACCCTCGATGCGACTATAGCTCCCACGTGTTGAGGCACAACTTAGAGACATAATCGCATTGAAGGCATATGTCGCAAGTTAGGCAATCATCACAACATCCCATGTAATATAGATAATAAAAGAGGAGATAACATAGTTGGCTTACACTCGCCACGTCAATCAAGTACATAAATAACATTACATCATTCAAACACTCATGGCCCGACTACGGCGCCAAAATAAAAGATAACCCAACATGTGACACGGTCCCGATCACCCCCAACTGGGCACCACTACTGATCATCATCAGGAAAGGAAACATAGTATCGTTGAGAGTCCTCGTCGAACTCTCACTTGAGCTCAAGCGCGTCACCTGGAGCGAAATCATCAGGCCCTGCATCTGGTTTAATAGTAATCTGTGAGCCACAGGGACTCAGCAATCTCGCACCCTCGCGATCAAGACTATTTAAGCTTATAGGTAAGGCAAGGTAAATATGTGGAGCTGCAGCAAGCAACTAGCATATATGGTGTCTATCCTGTTCGCAAAAGAGAGCGAGAAGAGGAGGCAATCGCGAACGAATAACTAGAGGTCATCCTGCGGCAAGCACTACTCCAACACCGTGTTCACTTCCCAGACTCCGCCAAGAAGAGACCATCACGGTAACACACTCAGTTGATTCATTTTAATTAAATTAAGTTTCAAGTTATCTACAACCGGACATTAACAAATTCCCATCTGCCCATAACCGCGGGCACAGCTTTCGAAATTTCAAATCCCTGCAGGGGAGTCCCAACTTAGCCCATGACAAGCTCTCACGGTCAACGAAGGAATAGACCTCCTCCCGAGACATTCCGATCAGACTCGGTACCTTGGTTCTTCAAGACACTTCGACAGGTTAAAACAAATCCAGCAACACTGCCCGAATGTGCCGACAAATCCCGATAGGAGCTGCACATATCTCGTTCTCAGGGCACACTCAGATGAGCGCTCCATACAACTAAAACCAAACCTCGAGTTTCCCCGAGGGGGCGCTGCACAGGACTCTAGTCTGGGCCAATACTCAGAAGAGCACTGGCCCAGGGGGGGCTAAAATAAGATGACCCTCGGGCTCCGGAAACCCAAGGGAAAAAGAGGCTAGGTGGCAAATGGTAAAACCAAGGTTGGGCATTGCTGGAAAAGCTTTAATCAAGGCGAACTATCAAGGGGTTCCCATTATAACCCAACTGCGTAAGGAACGCAAAATCCGGGAACATAACACCGATATGACGGAAACTAGGGCGGCAAGAGTGGAATAAAACACTAGGCGAGAGGCCGAGCCTTCCACCCTTTACCAAGTATATAGATGCATTAAGATAACATGGCAATATAATGATATCCCAACAAGTAAATAATGTTCCAACAAGGAACGTTCTCCAATCTTCACCTGCAACTAGCAACGCTATAAGAGGGGCTGAGCAAAGCGGTAACATAGCCAATCAACGGTTTGCTAGGACATGGTGGGTTAGAGGTTTGACATGGCAATTTGGGAGGCTTGAAAGCAATTGGTAGGCATCATAGCATGGCATAGCAAAAGAGCGAGCATCTAGCAAAGCAAAGATAGTAGTGATTTCGAGGGTATGATCATCTTGCCTGCAAAGTTGTCAGAGTTGACTGGATCCTCGAAAGCAAACTCAATGGGCTCCTCGTTAGCGAACTCATCTCCCGGCTCTACCCAAACAAGACAAACAAGCAAACGGAACACAATCAACCACGTGCAAAGCTCAAACAATATGATGCAAGGACGGTATGCTATGCGGGATGCGATGCGGGATGCATATGCAAGATTTGACAAGGGATGCATGAACCTGGCCTCAACTTGGAAATCCAAGTGTGCCACTGGAAAGATGAGATGAAATCGCTTGAAAATGATATAGAGAACGCCGGAATCGAAGTTATGGTTTGGAAATGGCAAGCGATTCAAATATGGCCACGTTCTGCGATTTACAGCAAGTAGCCATCTAAATGCAACAAGATGAACATGCTACAGCACCCAAACATGGCAGCAAAATACATGGCAGGAATCCATTCAAGAATCTTAACAAAAGTCTAGCGCTGAGCTACGGCCAAATCATCCATTAACAGGTTCAAACAAGCATGGCAAAAATGCATTTGACAAACAGATTTCAGACTTAGTGAAATTAACACTTGTCCGGAATTTCAGATCAGATAGCACTCTTTGGAGAGACAAAACTATATGCTACAGGATCTGAACATGGCAAGGTAAAGCATGGCATGGAGCTACTCAAAGAGCTTAACAAAAGTCTCTTAGTGACCTTGAGCCAAAAGGGATCAGAAAAAACATTTGCAAGCATGTGAACATGGCAAAAACATAATCAGATCACAGACTTAGTGAAAACTGGAGCATGCTGAAACAGATATCAAGTAGGCATGTTTACGAGCTCGATGCACTCACTACAGAGCAAGTCATGACAATCTAAGCATACATCCATCAAGAATACACAAAATGCAAGCTAGACATGGCAAGAACAATAACATATCATGCACGGATCAACTACAACATCATCGGCAAAATCGCTAACAAGTAGACAATCTGCCCAGATTCACGAAATGACAAAAGTAGAGCTCGATTGACTCAAGCTAGGGTGCTCCATAATTGCAAACAAATACATGGATGGATAGAGCACTACAAGATTAACAAAACATCCTTACTGATCATTCTCAAAAGAGGCACGGATCACTAGGAAACAACATGAACATATGGCCATATGAGATAAACAGGTCAAGGACTTAGTGGAAATGCTAAGTCCCTGAAATCAGCATTAGCAAATGCCTCACTTTGCAAGCTTGTGCTAGTCACCACACACATCACAAAAATAGATGGTTTGCACCTCTGGAAAGATGGCAAAACCCTTAACAAAACATATGTAGAGCTCGTGGGCATATCATGCACACAATAATCATGGCAAAAATGACAAATATCTAAATGGAGCAGCAGATCTGACAATTATCTCAAGTAGCACTCTTCTAACAGCATTTCGGGCATCAAGATGAACTCAAATTAAAATGATGCAATGCGATGAAATGATGAACTCTCTGAGGCGAACATTTTGATATGCTATATGCCCAAAACGGAGATACGGATGCAAAGTTACGATGCGATGAATAAGGGCATATGAACTAGGGTTTGGGGAGAAAGTCAAGGATCTGGATCTCAGATCTGGCACTGTAGCAGCTCGGCGTGGTACTATTCACCGGTTGACCCCGAGGTCGCCGGAGGCTCGCCGGACTCCGGCGAAGTGGTGAGGGCGCGGGGGAGGTAGGAGGAGGCCGGAGATGCCCGGATCCGGCCTGGGACGGCGCGGCGGCGAGGTGGAGAAGGCCGGGCGGCGAGGAGGCGAACCGAGGCGGCGGAGGCGGCGCGGCGACTCATCGGTGTTGACTGTGAGGTGGCGGTGGGGCACGCACCGGCGCGGGAGGCGGTGAGCGTCGCGCGGAGGAAGAGGCGCGGGAGGCGGCGCTCGACTTCGGGCCAGGGAGGGCCGGAGGCGGGCCGCGCGGGCCTCGGCGGCGGAGGGGACAGGTCGGGACGTGTGGCAGGAGGAGAGTGGCTGGGGGGAGCGGGGCGGACACGTCCGGCGCCGGCGGACGTGTCCGGCGGCGGAGGAGATCTTTTTTAGGGTTTGGGAGAGGGGATCCGCGAATTTAGAGGAGGGGTCTATATATAGGCATAGAGGGAGCTAGGAGGGTCCAAATGAGGTGCGGTTTTCGGCCACGCGATCGTGATCGAACGCTCTAGATGATGGAGAGGGTTTTGGTGGGTTTTGGGCCAACTTAGAGGGGTGTTGGGCTGCAACACACACGAGGCCTTTTCGGTCCCTCGATTAACCGTTGGAGCATCAAACGAAGTCCAAATGGTACGAAACTTGACAGGCGGTCTACCGGTAGAAAACCAAGTCCGCTTGGCAAGTCTTGGTCTAATCCGGAAATGTTTAATCCCCACACACGAAAGAAAGGTAGAAATGACCACCGGAGGAGAACGGAGCGCCGGAATGCAAAACGGACAACGGGGAAAATGCTCGGATGCAAGAGATGAACACGTATGCAAATGCAATGCACATGATGACATGATATGAGATGCATGACAATGATAACAACACACGGAGACAAAAACCCGAACCCGAGAAAATAAAATAACTTAAGGCTGGAAGCGGCAAGAGTTGGAATACATATTGGGAAAGTCATATCCGGGGTGTTACACCACTAGAATGAGGATGATAAGGTGATGCAATTATATGGTTAACATCATACTTGGCAAGCATTTTATGGAAAGCACCATGAATAAAGTGTGAACCACCACCAGTCATTAAATATCTAGGGACTCCAAAACTTGGGAAAATAATTTCCTTAAGCATTTTAATAGAGGTGTTGTGATCAGCACTACTAGTTGGAATAGCTTCTACCCATTTAGTAACATAATCAACAACAACCAAAATATGTGTATACCCATTAGAGGAAGGAAAAGGTCCCATCTAATCAAATCCCCTAACATCAAATGGTTCGATAGCAAGTGAATAATGCATAAGCATTTATTGATGCTTACTGATATTACCTATTCTTTCACATTGGTCACAGGATAAGACGAACTTACGGGCATCCTTGAAGAGAGTAGGCTAATAAAATCCAGATTACAATTCCTTGTCAGCGGTTCTATCTCCAGCATGATGTCCTCCATGTGCTTTGGAGTGACATTTCTGTAGGATTTGTCCCTGTTCACGCTCAGGTAACATCTAATAATACAATCTACTCCTTCTTTATAAAGATGTGGGTCATCCCAAAAGTAGTGTCTTAAATCATAGAAGAAATTTTCTTTTGTTGGTATGTAAAGATAGGTGGTAAATATTTAGCAACAATGTAATTAGCATAGTTAGCATACCAAGGAGTACTATGAGCAACATTTATTGCAGCTAACTGCTCATCAGGAAAACTTTCATCAATAGGTAGTGGGTCATCAAGAACATTTTCAAGCCTAGACAAATCATCAGGTACGAGGTTCTCAGCTCCTTTTCTATCAGTGATATGTAAATCAATTTCTTGTAGCAAGAGAACCCATCGAATAAGTCTAGGTTTAGCATCTTTATTTTCCATAAGATATTTAATAGCAGCATGGTCGGTGTGAACAATTACTTTTGAATAAACAATGTAAGATCTAAATTTATCACAAGCAAACACCACTGCTAAGAATTCCTTTTTAGTAGTAGCATAATTTCGTTGAGCACTGTCTAGAGTTTTACTAGCATAATGAATAACATTTAGTTTCTTATCAACTCTTTGTCCTAGAACAACACCAATAGCATAATCACTAGGATCACACATAATTTCAGAAGGCAAGTTCCAATCAAGTGGTTGAACAATAGGTGCAGAAATTAAGGCTTTCTTGAGTGTTTCAAAGGCTTCTAAACAATCATCATAAAAACAAAAGGAACATCCTTTTGCAAAAGATTCGTAAGAGGCCTAGAAATTTTAGAGAAGTCTTTGATAAATCTCCTATAAAAACCAGCATGACCTAGGAAACTACGAATACCTTTGATATCTTTAGGACATGGCATTTTCTCAATTGCATCAACCTTAGCTTTGTCCACTTCAATACCTCTTTCAGAAATTTCATGACCCAAGACAATGCCTTCAGTAACCATAAAGTGGAACTTCTCCCAATTCAAGACAAGATTTGTTTGTTCACATCTCTGCAAAACTCGATCAAGATTGCTTAAAGAATCATCAAAAGACTTCCCATAAACAGAGAAGTCATCCATGAAAACTTCAACAATCTTTTCACAGAAGTATTAGAATATAGCAGTCATACATCTTTGGAAGGTAGTAGGTCCATTGCATAAACCAAAAGGCATACATCTATAAGCATAAGTTCCAAAGGGACAAGTAAAAGTGGTCTTTTCTTGATCAAGTTGAGAAACAGGTATTTGTGAAAAACCAGAATATCCACCAAGGAAGCAAATATGTGTGTGCTTAGATAATCTTTCTAGCATTTGATCAATAAAAGGCAGAGGGTAATGATGTTTTCTAATTGCTTTGTTTAATTTTCTAAAATCAGTTACCATTCTATAACCTGTAACAATTCTTTGTGGCATAAGTTCATTCTTATCATTAGGAACAACAGTAATACATCCTTTCTTAGGGACACAATGAACAGGACTTACCCATCTACTATCAGCTATAGGATAGATTATACATGCTTCAAGAAGTTTTAAGATTTCTGTTCTTACCACTTCCTTCATTTTTGGATTTAACCGACGTTGGTGATCAACAACGGGTTTAGCATCAGGTTCCATATTAATCTTATGCTAACATAGAGTGGGACTAATGCCATTTAAATCATCAAGAGTATATCAAATAGCAGCTCGGTGCTTCCTTAGAACTTTCAATAATATTTCTTCTTCATGTTCTGAAAGGTTAGCACTAATAATAACAGGATATATCTTCTTTTCATCAAGATAAGCATTTTTCAGAGTGTCTGGCAATTGTTTCAATTCAAACATAGGATCACCTTTAGGTGGAGGAGGACCTCCTAGAGTTTCAATAGGCAAATTGTGTTTAAGAAGAGGATGTTGTTCAAAGAAAATTTTATCTATTTCATTTCTTTCATGCATATATAAATCATTTTCATGCTCTAGCAAATATTGTTCTAAAGGATCAGTAGGTGGTACAACAATAGAAGCAAGACCAATTATTTCATCCTCACTAGGAAATTCTTTTTCATGAAGCTTTCTACTAAACTTGGAAAAATTGTACTCATGAGATTCATCACCAAAACTAACACCGACAGTTTGTTTCTCACAATCTATCTTAGCATTAACGGTGTTCAAGAAAGGTCTACCAAAGATAATGGGACAAAAGTCATCTTGTGGGGAACCAAGAACAAGAAAATCAGTAGGGTATTTTATTTTCCCACGCAAGACTTCAACATCTCTAACAATCCCAAGTGGTGTGATGGTGTCTCTATTAGCAAGTTTAATAGTGGCATCTATTTCTTCTATTTCAGCGGGTGCTATGTCATCCATAATTTCTTGATAAAGGGTAATGGGGATGGCACTTACGCTAGCACCTATGTCACATAAACCATGATAACAGTGATCTCCTATTTTAACTGAGACAATAGGCATTCCAACAACGGGTCTATGTTTATCTTCTTTATCAGGTTTAGCAATTCTAGTAGCTTCATTACCGAAGTAAATAACATGCCCATCTATATTTTCTTCCAGGAGATCCTTAACCATAGCAATGCTAGGCTCTACTTTGATTTGTTCATTAGGTTTAGGTGTTCTAATATAGCTTTTGTTAACCATGGTTGAAACTTTAGCATGTTCCTTTATCCTAACAAGGAAAGGTGGTTTCTCAATATAAGTAGTGGGAACAACTGGATCAACATTATAAAGTATAGTTTCTTCTTTAGCTAGTACCGGTTCTTTAATTTCTTCTTTAATAGGTGGGTGATATTTAAACCACTTCTCTTTAGGGAGATCAACATGAGTAGCAAATGATTCACAAAAGGAGGCTACTATCTCAGAGTCAAGTCCATATTTAGTACTAAACTTTTGAAAAGCATCGGTATTCATAAAATATTTAACACAATCATACATTAGCTTAATACCTGACTCTTTACCTTCATCCAGTTCCCAATCTTCAGAGTTGTGTTTAATTCTTTCCAAAAGATCCCACCGGAATTCAATAGACTTCTTTATAAAAGAACCAGCACAAGAAGTATCAAGCATGGATCAATCATTATGAGAAAGTCGAGCATAAAAATTCTGGATAATAATTTCTCTTGAGAGCTCATGATTGGGGCATGAATATAACATTTACTTGAGCCTCCCCCAAGCTAGAGCGATACTTTATCCTTCACGAGGCCAAAAATTATATATGTAATTCCGATCACGATGAACTAGATGCATAGGATAATTTTTTTGGTGGAACTCCAATTTCAATCGATTTCAATTCCAAGATCCAATATCATCGCATAGCCTATACCATGCCAATGCTTTTCCCTTCAAAGATAAAGGGGAAACCTTCTTCATAACTTCATCTCTGGGTAAACCTGCAAGCTTGAACAATCCACAAATTGGTTCCACATATATCAACTGCATATCAAGATGTTCGGTTCCATCTCTTGCATAAGGATTAGCTAGTAGTTGTTCTATCAAACCCGAAGGAATTTCATATTCAATATTTTCAGTAGGTGCAGTGGGTTGAGGGGTAGTTAATTGTGGTTCCAGTCGAGGTGAAGATACCCCGAAAAAAAACCTCAAAGGATTGTTTTCCATAGTAACAAGTGACATTAAATTTCAGCACACTAGATAAATGTTTCCTTACCAAATTCCACTAACCAAAGGCACTTCACTCCCCGGCAACGGCGCCATAAAATAGCCTTGATGACCCACAAGTATATGGGATCAATTGTAGCTCTTTTAGATAAGTAAGAGTGTCGAATCCAGTGAGGAGCAGAAGGAAATGACAAGTGGTTTTCAGCAAGGTAATGTCTGCAGGTGCTGAAATTGTAAGTAGCAAAGTAGTTTGATAGCAAGATAATTTGTAACAAGCAAGTAACGATAGTAGTAACAAAAGTGTAGCAAGGTAGCCCAATTCTTTTGAGGCGAAGGACAGGCCAAAACGATCTCTTATAATAAGCAAAGCGTTCTTGAGGGCACACGGGAATTTTATCTAGTCATTTTCACCATGTTGGTTCAATTTGCGTTCGCTACTTTGATTATTTATATGTGGGTGGACCGGTGCTTAGGTGTTGTTCTTACTTGAACAAACCTTCTACTTATGATTAACCCTCCTGCAAGCATCCGCAACTATGAGAAAAGTGTTAAGAATAAATTCTAACCATAGCATTAAACTTTTCGATCCAATCGGTCCCTTACGGAATAGCGCATAAACTAGGGTTTAAGCTTCCATCACTATCGCAAACTGTCGGTGTCAAAACCGGCGGATCTCGGGTAGGGGGTCCTGAACTGTGCGTCTAGGCCGGATGGTAACAGGAGGCAGGGAACATGATGTTTTACCCAGGTTCGGGCCCTCTTGATGGAGGTAAAACCCTACGTCCTGCTTGATTAATATTGATGATATGGGTAGTACAAGAGTAGATCTACCACGAGATGAAGGAGGCTAAACCCTAGAAGCTAGCCTACGGTATGATTGTTGTATATGGAGTTGATTGCCTATGGACTACAACCCTCCGGTTTATATAGACACCGGATAGGGTTAGGGTTACACAGAGTCGGTTACAATGGTAGGAGATCTTGAATATCCGCATCGCCAAGCTTGCCTTCCACGCCAAGGAAAGTCCCATCCGGACACGGGAAGAAGTCTTCAATCTTGTATCTTCATAGTCCAGGAGTCCGGCTGAAGGTATAGTCCGGCTACCCGAACACCCCCTAATCCAGGACTCCCTTAGTAGCCCCTGAACCAGGCTTCAATGACGACGAGTCCGGCGCGCAAATTGTCTTCGGCATTGCAAGGCGGGTTCCTCCTCCAAGTCCTTCATAGAAGATTGTAAACACCAAGAGTAGTGTCCGGCTCTGCAAAATAAGCTTCCACATATTGCCATAGAGAGAATGATATAAACACAAATCAAATCTGCTGACGTATTCCGCAGTGCGTCATCACACTACGGCCAAGTCCTTTACTCGAATCGTTTTTACTTTTCCACCTCAGCATGTTTTGCGAGGCGGTTTCCTTGGCACGTCTTGTCAAAGCAGAGATCGTGTACCCCCTTTACGGGATTCTCATCAATACGGACGTGGGTAACCCAACCGCGCCATTTATCACGGCGCTTGGGAGGCAAGCGAGTTTTACTAGGCTTGTGGGGACGCACAACCGCATCCGCCCATATAAGGGGATAAGGATCCACCTTTTTACCTACGCCTTCTTCCTCCTTTGCCTATCCATCTCCTGCGCACTCGAGCTCCAGCGCCCAAGCCCGCACTTCCCACCTCAACCTTCTCCAGCAATGTCCGGAGCGGGAGGCAAGTGGATGGTCTCCTCCGCTACGGAGGGCCAAGTCAAGAAGCTAAGGAAGGCCGAATACCTGTCTAAGGACATCGCGCACCGGCTTCCCGAAAAGGGGCAGCTTCTCCCCACCCCAAGGCCCCATGAGAGGGTAGTATTTCTTCCCCACTTCCTCCGCGGACTGGGTTTTCCACTCCACCCATTTGTCCGGGGGCTCATGTTCTACTACGGCCTGGATTTCCACGATCTGGCCCCGAACTTCATCCTCAATATCTCGGTGTTTATCGTCGTGTGCGAGGCTTTCCTCCGCGTCCGCCCTCATTTCGGCCTCTGGCTCAAGACCTTCAACGTCAAGCCCAAGGTGGTGCGCGGCAGCCAGGCAGAGTGCGGAGGCGCCATGGCGGGCAAGATGGCCAACATCCTATGGTTCGAGGGCTCTTTTGTGCAGACCCTAAAGGGGTGGCAATCCGGGTGGTTTTACATCACCGAGCCACACGATCTGAACTGGATCGCAACCCCCGAGTTCCAATCCGGACCCCCCACGCGGCTTATGTCCTAGAAAGAGACGGGCCTGTCGTGGGGTGACGAAAAAGAGGTGACCGGATTGCAAACATGCATCCAGTCCCTGGTGAACAAGCCAATCCGGCTTGTTAATGTAATCCAAGTTATGCTCGTCCGCCGGATCCTCCCGTGCCAACAACGGGATTTTAATATGTGGGAGTTCGACCCGGCGCAGCACCAAACCCTTAGCAGGCTCTTCGACACGACGTACGAAGATGCCTAGAAGGTGCTATTCAAGGGCGCCGAGGCTCCCGCATCCGCTTCCGAGGACCGCAGATACAGCTCGCAGCATCACGCTAGCAAGGTAAGCTATCTTCACCTTTTACAGGATGTTAAGCTTTTTTCATAGTTTGACTCTATGCGGGATCTAAACTCCCTTACCTTTGACAGGCTTGGCGAGTGATATCTAGACCGATTAACTGTCCGGCTCCGCTGCCCGAAGACCCAGCCCCAGCTCTACTAGTGAAGCTGCTGGTTCCGGCGCCTTATGTGGTGCCGGAGAAGAAGGCCAAGAAGAAGAAGGCCACGGGGACTCAAAAGAGTACCCGTAATGTGGTGGTGTCGGACTCGTCATCCGACGAGTCCGAGATGCTCTCCTCCCATGAGAACGAGGAGGAGGAAGAAGAACACTCTCCCCCTCCAGCGGGGGGAGGAAAGAAAAGGAAGGCCGCCCCAACGGGGGAGGCCGAAGGGTCCAGGAAGAGGAAGATCCCTCTGTCGAACTACTCCCCTGGCGCCGAAGAGGACAAAGAGGAGTGGCCAGATAGGGCGAAGCGTCCGGCGAAATCGTAAGTATTCGGATATCAGAGTAACTCATGACGTTGCTTTGTTGCACAGCCTTCCCTAATGTCGAACATAATTATGCAGCCCGCCCCGGGCCGAACTCAACGAGTCGTCGAGCGGCTCCCTGGATTCATCGGACGTGAACTCAGTTTCGCCCGTGGTCTCCCCCGCACTGCGGATGACACCGAAGTGGCGTCGCAACGAGCTCCGGGGCAGGAGGAGGTGGTCCTGGAGGAGCCGCAAGGCGACCTCCCGGACTCTAGGAGTAAAGGGGACAAGACCCCCCAGGGCTCCAAGTCCGGCTTTGTGCCGGACACCGCGCCGGAATCTTCAACAGTTCCGGACCGCGGTAGGCGAACTCCTTCCAAGAGGAGCAAGCCTTCTGAGTTGGCGGCCTCCGTCCAACCGGAGGTGCCGGACAATCTGCTGGAGGTGCTTGACGGTGCCTCTATCGACAAGGAGCACCGTACTATTATGAGTATGGTGATCCAAAAGGTTCGGTCCGCCAAGAGCGGACTAAGTGAAGCTTGCGCTAGCCTTCTAACAGGCTTCGAGGTAAGTAAAAAATATGTAAGAATATAACCGCATAGACAGTAGCCCCTGATGCTCTGTTTGGCATTCGGAAAGAAAAGCCGAATAGAGGATCTATTAAATTTCGCAGGAGTCTAACAACAAAGAGTCAATATGCGTATGCAGGCTTTGCTGCTAGCCACCGCCGCACTGACTGCGGAGGTGGGTGCCCTGAAACAGGGACCCGAGCGGATCGAGCAAGAGCTCGGCCTTGCCAAGAGGCAGCTCGAGGAGAAAGAAGGTAAGAAATACCTTACAGAAAAAAAGTGCCTATAAAAAGACGTGATTGCAAAAAATAACAGGATTGTACTGCTTATTGTAGGGGCCACGACTGAGGTGGCGACCCTCAAGCAGGCGCTGTCCGAGGCCGAAAAGAAAGCGGCCGCGGAGCGCACCGAGCGAGAGAAACTTGAGGCCCGTGTCGGTGAGGTGCAGCAAGAGCTTCAGGCTCTCATGAAAAAACATGAGAGTCTGGAGCTTGAGTCAAAGACGCAAGCGTCCGAGCTCGCGGCGGCCCTTGAGACTGCCAAGTCTGCCAAGGCCGAAGCCCAAAAGGCCCTCCAAGAGTTGGAGGAGGTGAAAAAGATAGCAGCGGGTAAGGCATTCTTTATGCAAAGTAGAAATATAAAAGTAAACTACTTGTTACTTACCCGAATCCAGAGCTCTCCAGGGGCATTCGCAGATCTTCCCCGCAGCGTATCCGCCGCCGCCGCATTCTATCGAGCTGAAGAGGACAGCTCGACGGAGAAGGTGTTCTGGTCTCAGTATGCTGAGGCCGGACACCCTGTGCCCTTAAGCGACCAGCTGAAACAGCTGGTCGAGCTCCACAAGGTGGCCGAACAGGCCATGAAGGGCCTCATAGTTCGGCTGTGGCCCAGAGAGGCCCTGCCTGGGAGCTACTTCGGGCTAGTGCGGCGGCTGGTGGAGGCCTGTCCAAGGCTCAAGGTCATCAAGCGCTCCATCTGCATCGAAGGTGCCCGTAGGGCCCTTGCCCGTGCAAAGGTGCACTGGGGTAAGCTGGACTATGAGAAGCTTGTTAGGGACGGGCCGCCGCCGGGGAAGGAGCATCGCAAGCCCGAGAACTACTATAAGGATGTTCTTGCGGGTGCCCGCCTTGTGGCAGATAAGTGTACCAAGGATGTAATTTTTGAATGAACTCGCTCGTGTTTATCCTGTGCGCTGAAAACTTGTTCATATGCGCTAAGCAATGCTTATTGAATTTACAATATTACTTTCTGTGCGGCCGTTTATCAAATATTGAGAGATGGCCAGTCGTCGGCTTCTGCCCCCATGCCACTAGTGCTGGGGTGTTCGGGATAAACCTGAGCGCTCTTTTTCCCATAGTTGGGTCCTTCGAGGGAGGCGCTCAGCACAACGAACCAGGAAATCGGACTATAATGCTTGAACACTCTCACTTAGCCATAGAACTCTATAATTTTAAATTTTGGCGAAGCCCCTAGTTCGGAAGACCAAGTTCGGGGCGCTATCCACGCCTTGGCCGGACAAAGCCAGCTCCTCGCTCGAAGCGGCATAAGCCTTTAGGGACTCGAAAAACCTCTCGAACAGCGACCGGTCTCTCGTCACATCATGACAGTCAGTTTTAGCTTTCTCCACTGAGGTGCTTAACCTAGCTGAACCGGGGCACAATCGCAGTGGTTCTCCTAGTGCTACCTTAGCCGATAGAGCGGAACGTAAGGCACCAAAACATAGGAGTCGGGCAAACCCAACGATTGACCCAAATCATGATTCGGAGCCGATGCATATAGTGCTATAAGTTCGGGGTGCTGCACTTGTGAAAGTGTACAGACTTCTCACACCATTATGAGGGGTACTGAAGCCCCTGGCGTGTTTGACGTACCATGGTGTACGGGTGCAATCATGTCATTTAATATACATAAATGTGAAAAGAAGATAATGCAAAAAATAGACAAGAAGCTAAGCATTTTTTATAGAGAGGCTATTTATCAAAGCCGAACGATACAAATAGTGCTTTAAGCAAAAGATATTGGACTATTTAGTATGTCCTGACCAGGGGCAGGCCGCGGAATTGTATTTAAAACAGGTATACCGCTTGTAACAGAGACCACCTGGGAGTTCCATAATGCGGCATGGCTTGTCTGCCTCCCTGGAGCTTGCATTGTTTGTGCGGCAGTCGAATTGCCGAACAGGTCGTCCGAAGTATGGAGTCCTGAAAGTAAGAAAAAAATAAAAAAGAATCCGGCAGCCCCTAGTACGTTTTAAGCCGTGTTTTGGGCATGCCGTTATTGTGCCCCTTCCCATGTGCCCATGGTATTTCAAGGGCGTAGTTATGTACGCGAGGTACTGGTTTCGTTATGTCGCGAGAGCTGGGGTTGGGGCCGCATTGCTACGCTTGCTCAGAGTGTGCCAGGCGGTCCTGCTGTGGGTTACTCCGGGCGCGCTTGGCAGTGTCTAGCTTTTTGATGGCCGGACTGGAGAATTGCCTGAGAAGGCTACTTTGTACCTCCGCTGCGAGAGCCGCCGTGTGCTCCTCCGTACGGAGGGAGCGTTCGGTGTTTCTGTTGACCGTGATTACTCCTCGAGGGCATGGCATCTTGAGCTTGAGATATGCGTAGTGCGGCACCGCATTGAACTTTGCAAATGCGGTTCGTCCGAGCAGGGCGTGATAGCCGCTGCGAAACGAGACTATATTGAAGATTAATTCTTCACTTCGGAAATTGTTCGGAGATCCGAAGACCACGTCAAGTGTTACTGAGCCTGTACAGTTGGCTTCTACACCTGGTATAACGCCTTTAAAGGTCGTTCTTGTGGGCTTAATCCTTGAGGGATCTATGCCCATTTTCTGCACTGTATTCTGATAAAGCAGGTTCAGGCTACTGCCGCCGTCCATGACGACTCTTGTGAGATGAAATCCGTCGATGATTGGGTTGAGAACCAATGCGTGGAAGCCGCCATGACGGATGCTAGTGGGATGGTCCCTTCGATCAAAAGTGATCGGGCAGGAGGACCATGGGTTGAACTTTGGGGCGACTGGCTCCATCGCGTATACGTCCCGTAGCGCACGCTTCCGCTCCCGCTTGGGAATGTGGGTTGCGTATATCATGTTCACCGTCCGCACTTGTGGGGGAAAGCCCTTCTGTCCATTGTTGTTCGGCGGTTTGGGCTCCTCGTCGTCGCTATGCAGCCCCTTGTCTCTGTTTTCGGCCCTTAACTTGCCTGCCTGCTTGAACACCCAACAATCCCTGTTAGTGTGATTGGCTGGCCTTTTGGGGGTGCCATGTATCTGGCACAAGCGATCGAGTATTCAGTCCAAACTGGACGGGCCCTGAGTATTCTTTTTGAATGGCTTTTTCCGCTGACCGGATTTATAGCCTTTGAATCCGGCATTGACTGCCGTGTCTTCATTGTTGTCGCTGTTAACGCGACGTTTTTGCTTATTCCAACGTGTCCTGCCACTTTTGTCCTTGGTATCCGAATTACCAGGGTTCTTTGATAAGTTGTTACTGCGAGCTAGCCAGCTGTCTTCTCCCATGCAAAAGCGGGTCATGAGTGTCGTGAGGGCTGCCATTGATTTCGGCTTTTCCTGTCCCAGGTGCCGGACAAGCCACTCGTCGCGGATGTTATGCTTGAAGGCTGCTAGGGCCTCTGCGTCCAGACAGTTGACTATCTGGTTTTTCTTTGTTAGGAATCGTGTCCAGAATTGTCTGGCCGATTCCTCTGGCTGCTGAATTACGTGGCTTAAGTCGTCGGCATCTCGTGGTCGCACATAAGTGCCCTGGAAGTTGTCGAGGAATGCGGCTTCCAGGTCCTCCCAAGAACCGATTGAGTCTGCTGGCAAGCTGTTAAGCCAATGCCGGGCCGGTCCTTTAAGTTTGAGCGGGAGGTATTTAATGGCGTGTAGATCATCGCCGCGTGCTATGTGGATGTGAAGGAGATAATCCTCGATCCATACCACCAGATCTGTTGTGCCATCGTATGATTCGATGTTTATGGGTTTGAAACCCTCTGGGATTTTATGATCCAGTACTTCATTCGTGAAGCATAGCGGGTGTGCGACGCCTCTGTACTGGGCTATATCACGACGCAGCTCGGAAGAGCTATGTCTGTTGTGTTCGGCCCGGCTGGATTTGTTGTATCCGGAGTGAAGATCATTGTCACATGCCGTAGGGCGCCTGCGCGATCCGTAGATCAATCTTGTTTGTCTTGCCTTATCCTCCAGTATGTCTCGCAGGTCGGGCGCATTTTCCCGTGCCTTAGTTGAGCGGCGTCGGGGCATGGCTTGAGTGCAGGGCCGAGAGGCCTCTCTATCGCGGCCGCGAGGTGGCCGATCTGCCATGTCATGCGCTGGTGCTTCCTCCTCTGATCGGGGTAGCGGCCTGCGCTTCGGGTAACTCTTGGAGGGGCGTTCGAGTTCATACTCTTCGGCCGCAAGAACTTCAGTCCATCTGTCAGCTAGCAAATCTTGGGCAGCTCTAAGCTGTTGCTGCTTTTTCTTGAGGTTGCTTGCCGTGGCTAAAAGCCTGCGTTCAAAACGCTCTTGTTCGGCGGGGTCTGATGGTATGATGAATTCGTCGTCATCGAGGCTTGCCTCGTCTTCGGAGGGAGGCGTATAGTTATCATCCTCGACCTATCGGTCTGCCGCTCTCTCATGAGGGCTAGCTTCTCCATCTTCCTGTGCCAAATCTTGCTGAGGTGGGTGTTGTTCGGCGCTATCCGGGGTAGTATTATCTCCCGTGCCGGAATCACCATTTTTGCTTTGGCGGGATTTAGAGCGGCGCCGCTGACGCTGGCGCTTTGGCTGTTTCTTGGGGGCGTCATCCCCCACTGTTCCATCGCCATCTCCATCTTTTGGAGTATCCACCATATATATGTCATATGACGAGGTGGCCTTCCAGTGCCCTACAGGTGCAGGTTCTTGTTCGTCTCCTACATCGTCATCCATACCGTCGATGTCTTCGAAGCTGAAGTCAAGCATGTCGGTTAGATCATCGACAGTGGCTACAAAGTGGGTGGTGGGTGGGCTTTGAATTTCCTCATCGTCCGTATCCCACCCTCGCTGACCGTAGTCCGGCCAGGGCTCTCCTGATAAAGAGAGAGACTTAAGAGAGTTCAGGATGTCGCCAAAAGGCGAATGCTGAAAGATGTCTGCGGCGGTGAACTCCATTATCGGTGCCCAATCGGATTCGATTGGCAGGGGTGTGGGAGGTTCGGAGTCCGGGGAGGAGTCCGGATCCTCGGAGTCACGGGTCGTGCAGAGTGCGGGGCTGGCGTTCGGCTCGATCGCTTTTGGGATCGCAGCCCCTGAGGTGACGTCCAACCGCTCATCCTCGATTGGCACAATAGGCTCCGAGTTGGGGGTCGGAACCGATGCGTGTGCGGCCTCCAGGACACTGTCCGGGGGCAGAGCTAGATCATGCCCCTCGAGATAGTGTGGCGCGCTTGGCCGTGGCTCGAACCCGTCGAAGATCAAGTCTCCGCGGATGTCAGCCGTGTAGTTTAAGCTTCCAAACCTGACTTGATGGCTAGGGGTGTAGCTTTTGATCTGCTCCAGGTGGCCGAGCGAATTGGCCCGCAGATCGAAGCCACCGAAGACGAAGATATGTCCGGGGAGAAAAGTCTCACCCTGGACCGCATCGTTGTTGATGATCAAAGGAGCCATCGGGCCTAAAGGCGACGACACAGAGGAACTCTCAATGAAAGCACCAATGTCGGTGTCAAAACCGGCGGATCTCGGGTATGTTGGAAATATGCCCTAGAGGCAATAATAAAAGTATTATTATATTTCATTGTTCATGATAATTGTCTTTTATTCATGCTATAACTGTATTATCCGGAAATCGTAATACACGTGTGAATACTTAGACCACACTATGTCCCTGGTAAGCCTCTAGTTGACCAGCTCGTTGTGATCAACAGATAGTCATGGTTTCCTGACTATGGACATTGGATGTCGTTGATAACGGGATCACATCATTAGGAGAATGATGTGATGGACAGGACCCAATCCTAAGCATAGCATAAAAGATCGTGTAGTTCGTTTTGCTAGAGCTTTGCAAGTGTCAAGTATCTCTTCCTTCGACCATGAGATCGTGTAACTCCCGGATACCGTAAGAGTGCCTTGGGTGTATCAAACGTCACAACGTAACTGGGTGACTATAAAGGTGCATTACAGGTATCTCCGAAAGTAGCTATTGGGTTGACACGGATCGAGACTGGGATTTGTCACTCCGTATGACGGAGAGGTATCTCTGGGCCCACTCGGTAATGCATCATCATCTTGAGCTCAATGTGACAAAGGTGTTGGACACGGGATCATGCATTACGGTACGAGTAAAGTGACTTGCTGGTAACGAGACTGAACAAGGTATTGGGATACCGACGATCGAGTCTCGGGCAAGTAACGTACCGATTGACAAAGGGAATTGCATACAGGGTTTGATCGAATCCTCGACATAGTGGTTCATCCGATGACAACATCGAGGAGCATGTGGGAGCCATCATGGGTATCCAGATCCCGCTGATGGTTATTGACTAAGAGCGTCTCGGTCATGTCTGCATGTCTCCCGAACCCGTAGGGTCTACACACTTAAGGTTCGGTGACGCTAGGGTTATGAAGATATGTATATGCAGAAACCCGAATGTTGTTCGGAGTCCCGGATGAGATCCCGGACGTCACGAGGAGTTCCGGAATGGTCCGGAGGTAAAGAATTATATATAGGAAGTGCTATTTCGGGCATCGGGACAAGTTTCGGGGTTATCGGTATTGTACCGGGACCACCGGAAGGGTCCCGGGGGTCCACCGGGTGGGGCCACCTGTCCCGGGGGGCCACATGGGCTGTAGGGGGTGCGCCTTGGCCATCATGGGCCAAGGGCACCAGCCCCTATAGGCCCATGCGCCTAGGGTTTCCCCCTAGGAGGAGTCCTAGTGGTGGAAGGCACCCCTAGGTGCCTTGGGGGGAGGGAAACCTCCCCTAGGCCGCCGCCCCCCCTAGTAGATCTCATCTACTAGGGCCGGCGCCCCCCCTTGGCACCCCTATATATAGTGGGGGAGAGGAGGGACTTCATACACCAGCCCCTGGCGCCTCCACCTCCCCCCGTTACGTCTCTCCCTCGTAGTCTCGGCGAAGCCCTGCTGCTGTGACGCCCTGCATCCACCACCACGCCGTCGTGCTGCTGGATCTTCATCAACCTCTCCTTCCCCCTTGCTGGATCAAGAAGGAGGAGACGTCTCCCGTCCCGTACGTGTGTTGAACGCGGAGGTGCCGTCCGTTCGGCGCTGGTCATCGGTGATTTGGATCACGTCGAGTACGACTACATCATCACCTTGCAAGCTTCCGCACGCGATCTACAAGTGGTATGTAGATGCAAACTCTCTCCCTAGACTCGTTGCTTAGATGAACTCATAGATGGATCTTGGTGAAACCGTAGGAAAAATTTTAATTTTCTGCAACGTTCCCCAACAGTGGCATCATGAGCTAGGTCTATGCGTAGTTCTCTTTGCACGAGTAGAACACAACTTTGTTGTGGGCGTGGATTTTGTCATCTTACTTGCCTCTACTAGTCTTTTCTTGCTCAACGGTATTGTGGGATGAAGCGGCCCGGACCAACCTTACACGTACACTTACGTGAGACCGGTTCCACCGACTGACATGCACAAGTTGCATAAGGTGGCTGGCGGGTGTCTGTCTCTCCCACCTTAGTTGGAGCGGAATCGATGAACAGGGCCCTTATGAAGGGTAAATAGAAGTTGACAAAATCACGTTGTGGTGATTCGTAGGTAAGAAAACGTTCTTGCTAGAACCCAATTGCAGCCACGTAAAAGATGCAACAACAATTAGAGGACGTCTAACTTGTTTTTGCAGCGATTGATCATGTGATGTGATATGGCCAGAAGTTGTGATGAATGATGAATTGTGATGTATGAGATCATGTTCTTTGTAATAGGATTCACGACTTGCATGTCGATGAGTATGACAACCGGCAGGAGCCATAGGAGTTGTCATTATTTTTTGTATGACCTGCGTGTCATTGAATAACGTCATGTAAACTACTTTACTTTATTGCTAAACGTTAGTCATAGAAGTAGAAGTAGTCGTTGGCGTGACAACTTCATGAAGACACGATGATGGAGATCATGATGATGGAGATCATGGTGTCAAGCCGGTGACAAGATGATCATGGAGCCCCGAAGATGAAGATCAATGGAGCTATATGATATTGGCCATATCATGTCACAACTATATAATTGCATGTGATGTTTATTATGTATTATGCATCTTGTTTACTTAGGACGACGGTAGTAAATAAGATGATCCCTTATAAAATTTCAAGAAGTGTTCTCCCCTAACTGTGCACCGTTGCTACAGTTCGTCGTTTCTAAGCACCACGTGATGATCGGGTGTGATGGATTCTTACGTTCACATACAACGGGTGTAAGACAGTTTTACACAGCGAAAACACTTAGGGTTAACTTGACGAGCCTAGCATGTGCAGACATGGCCTCGGAACACGGAGACCGAAAGGTCGAACACGAGTCGTATGGAAGATACGATCAACATGAAAATGTTCACCGACGATGACTAGTCCGTCTCACGTGATGATCGGACACGGGCTAGTCGACTCGGATCGTGTAACACTTAGATGACTAAAGGGATGTCTAATCTAAGTGGGAGTTCATAATTTGATTAGAACTTTATTATCATGAACTTAGTCTAAAACCTTTGCAAATATGTCTTGTAGATCAATGGCCAACGCTAATGTCAACATGAACTTCAACGCGTTCCTAGAGAAAACCAAGCTGAAAGATGATGGCAGCAACTATACGGACTGGGTCCGGAACCTGAGGATCATCCTCATAGCTGCCAGGAAACAATATGTCCTAGAAGGACCGCTAGGTGACGCTCCCGTCCCAGAGAACCAAGACATTATGAATGCTTGGCAGTCTCGCGCTGATGATTACTCCCTCGTTCAGTGCGGCATGCTTTACAGCTTAGAACCGGGGCTCCAAAAGCGTTTTGAGCATCACGGAGCATATGAGATGTTCGAAGAGCTGAAACTAGTTTTTCCAAGCTCATGCCCGGGTCGAGAGATATGATGTCTCCGACAAGTTCTACAGTTGTAAGATGGAGGAAAACAGTTCTGTCAGTGAGCACATCCTGAAGATGTCTGGGTTGCACAACCGTATGACCCAGCTGAACATTAACCTCCCAGATGAGGCGGTCATTGACAGAATCCTCCAGTCGCTCCCACCAAGCTACAAGAGCTTTGTGATGAACTACAACATGCAGGGAATGGAAAAGACCATTCCTGAAGTGTTCTCGATGCTGAAGTCAGCAGAGGCTGAAATCAAGAAAGAACATCAAGTGTTGATGGTCAATAAGACCACTAAGTTCAAGAAGGGCAAGGGTAAGAAGAACTTCAAGAAGGACGGCAAAGATGTTGCCGCGCCTGGTAAGCCAGTTACCGGGAAGAAGTCAAAGAATGGACCCAAGCCTGAGACTGAGTGCTTTTATTGCAAGGGGAAGGGTCACTGGAAGCGGAACTGCCCCAAATACTTAGCGGATAAGAAGGCCGGCAACACCAAAGGTATATTTGATATACATGTGATTGATGTGTACCTTACCAGTACTCGTAGTAACTCCTGGGTATTTGATACCGGTGCCGTTGCTCATATTTGTAACTCACAGCAGGAGCTGCGGAATAAACGGAGACTGGCGAAGGACGAGGTGACGATGCGCGTCGGGAATGGTTCCAGAGTCGATGTGATCGCCGTCGGCACGCTGCCTCTACATTTACCTACGGGATTAGTTTTGAACCTTAATAATTGTTATTTAGTGCCAAGTTTGAGCATGAACATTGTATCTGGATCTCGTTTAATACGAGATGGCTACTCATTTAAGTCTGAGAATAATGGTTGTTCGATTTATATGAGAGATATGTTTTATGGTCATGCTCCGATGGTCAATGGTTTATTCTTAATGAATCTCGAGCGTAATATTACACATGTTCATAGTGTAGATGCCAAAAGATTTAAAGTTGATAACGATAGTCCCACATACTTGTGGCACTGCCGCCTTGGTCACATTGGTGTCAAGCGCATGAAGAAGCTCCATGCCGATGGACTTTTAGAGTCTCTTGATTATGAATCGTTTGACACGTGCGAACCATGCCTCTTGGGCAAAATGACCAAGACTCCGTTCTCCGGAACAATGGAGCGAGCAACCAACTTGTTGGAAATCATACATACCGATGTGTGCGGTCCAATGAGCGTTGAGGCTCGCGGAGGATATCGTTATGTTCTCACTCTCACAGATGACTTGAGTAGATATGGGTATGTCTACTTAATGAAACACAAGTCTGAGACCTTTGAAAAGTTCAAGGAATTTCAGAATGAGGTGGAGAATCAACGTGACCGAAAGATAAAATTCTTACGATCAGATCGTGGAGGAGAATACTTAAGTCACGAATTTGGTACACACTTAAAGAAATGTGGAATCGTTTCACAGCTCACGCCGCCTGGAACACCTCAGCGAAACGGTGTGTCCGAACGTCGTAATCGCACTCTATTGGATATGGTGCGGTCTATGATGTCTCTTACCGATTTACCGCTATCATTTTGGGGATACGCTCTAGAGACAGCTACATTCACTTTAAATAGGGCACCGTCTAAATCCGTTGAGACGACACCGTATGAATTATGGTTTGGAAAGAAACCTAAGCTGTCGTTTCTAAAAGTTTGGGGATGCGAAGCTTATGTCAAGAAACTTCAACCTGAAAAGCTCGAACCCAAGTCGGAAAAATGCGTATTCATAGGATACCCTAAGGAAACTGTAGGGTATACCTTCTACTTAAGATCCGAAGGCAAGATCTTTGTTGCCAAGAACGGATGCTTTCTGGAAAAAGAGTTTCTCTCGAAAGAAGTAAGTGGGAGGAAAGTAGAACTCGATGAAGTACTACCTCTTGAGCGGGATAGTGACGCAGCACAGGAAACCGTTCCTGTGATGCCCACACCAACTGAAGAGGAAAACCATGATAATGATCAAGGTACTTCGGATCAAGTTACTGCTGAACTTCGTAGGTCCACAAGGACACGTTCCGCACCAGAGTGGTACGGCAACCCTGTCCTGGAAATCATGTTGTTAGACAACAATGAACCTTCGAACTATGAAGAAGCAATGGCGGGCCCGGATTCCAACAAATGGCTTGAAGCCATGAAATCCGAGATAGAATCCATGTATGAAAACAAAGTATGGACTTTGACAGACTTGCCCGATGATCGGCGAGCGATAGAAAACAAATGGATCTTTAAGAAGAAGACGGACGCGGATGGTAATGTTACCATCTATAAAGCTCGACTTGTCGCTAAGGGTTATCGACAGGTTCAAGGGATTGACTACGACGAGACATTCTCTCCCGTAGCGAAGCTAAAGTCCGTCCGAATCATGTTAGCAATTGCCGCATACTATGATTATGAGATATGGCAGATGGACGTCAAAACAGCATTCCTTAACGGGCATCTTAAGGAAGAACTGTATATGATGCAGCCGGAAGGTTTTGTCGATCCTCGGAACGCTAACAAAGTATGCAAGCTCCAGCGATCCATTTATGGACTGGTGCAAGCATCTCGGAGTTGGAACATTCGCTTTGATGAGATGATCAAAGCGTTTGGGTTTATGCAGACTTATGGAGAAGCCTGCGTTTACAAGAAAGTGAGTGGGAGCTCTGTAGCATTTCTCATATTATATGTAGATGACATACTCCTGATGGGAAATAATATAGAATTTCTGGACAGCATTAAGGCCTACTTGAATAAGTGTTTTTCAATGAAGGACCTTGGAGAAGCTGCTTATATATTAGGCATCAAGATCTATAGAGATAGATCGAGACGCCTCATAGGTCTTTCACAAAGCACATACCTTGATAAGATTTTGAAGAGATTCAGAATGGATCAGTCCAAGAAGGGGTTCTTGCCTATGTTACAAGGTATGAGACTGAGCTCAGCTCAGTCACCGACCACGGCAAAAGATAAAGAAGAGATGAGTGTCATCCCCTATGCTTCAGCCATAGGATCTATTATGTATGCCATGCTGTGTACCAGACCCGATGTAAACCTTGCCGTAAGTTTGGTAGCAAGATACCAAAGTAATCCCGGCAAGGAACACTGGACAGCGGTCAAGAATATCCTGAAGTACCTGAAAAGGACAAAGGACATGTTTCTCGTTTATGGAGGAGACGAAGAGCTCGTCGTAAAGGGTTACGTCGACGCTAGCTTCGACTCAGATCTGGATGACTCTAAGTCACAAACCGGATACGTGTATATGTTGAATGGTGGAGCAGTAAGCTGGTGCAGCTGCAAGCAGAGCGTCGTGGCGGGATCTACGTGTGAAGCGGAGTACATGGCAGCCTCGGAGGCAGCACATGAAGCGATTTGGGTGAAGGAGTTCATCACCGACCTAGGAGTCATACCCAATGCGTCGGGGCCGATCAAACTCTTCTGTGACAACACTGGAGCTATTGCCCTCGCAAAGGAGCCCAGGTTTCACAAGAAGACCAGGCACATCAAGCGTCGTTTCAACTCCATCCGTGAAAATGTTCAAGATGGAGACATAGAGATTTGCAAAGTGCACACGGATCTGAATGTCGCAGATCCGCTGACTAAACCTCTCTCGCGTGCAAAACATGATCAACACCAGAACTCTATGGGTGTTCGATTCATCACAATGTAACTAGATTAGTGACTCTAGTGCAAGTGGGAGACTGTTGGAAATATGCCCTAGAGGCAATAATAAAAGTATTATTATATTTCATTGTTCATGATAATTGTCTTTTATTCATGCTATAACTGTATTATCCGGAAATCGTAATACACGTGTGAATACTTAGACCACACTATGTCCCTGGTAAGCCTCTAGTTGACCAGCTCGTTGTGATCAACAGATAGTCATGGTTTCCTGACTATGGACATTGGATGTCGTTGATAACGGGATCACATCATTAGGAGAATGATGTGATGGACAAGACCCAATCCTAAGCATAGCATAAAAGATCGTGTAGTTCGTTTTGCTAGAGCTTTGCAAGTGTCAAGTATCTCTTCCTTCGACCATGAGATCGTGTAACTCCCGGATACCGTAAGAGTGCCTTGGGTGTATCAAACGTCACAACGTAACTGGGTGACTATAAAGGTGCATTACAGGTATCTCCGAAAGTAGCTGTTGGGTTGACACGGATCGAGACTGGGATTTGTCACTCCGTATGACGGAGAGGTATCTCTGGGCCCACTCGGTAATGCATCATCATATTGAGCTCAATGTGACCAAGGTGTTGGACACGGGATCATGCATTACGGTACGAGTAAAGTGACTTGCCGGTAACGAGACTGAACAAGGTATTGGGATACCGACGATCGAGTCTCGGGCAAGTAACGTACCGATTGACAAAGGGAATTGCATACAGGGTTTGATCGAATCCTCGACATAGTGGTTCATCCGATGACAACATCGAGGAGCATGTGGGAGCCATCATGGGTATCCAGATCCCGCTGATGGTTATTGACTGAGAGCGTCTCGGTCATGTCTGCATGTCTCCCGAACCCGTAGGGTCTACACACTTAAGGTTCGGTGACGCTAGGGTTATGAAGATATGTATATGCAGAAACCCGAATGTTGTTCGGAGTCCCGGATGAGATCCCGGACGTCACGAGGAGTTCCGGAATGGTCCGGAGGTAAAGAATTATATATAGGAAGTGCTATTTCGGGCATCGGGACAAGTTTCGGGGTTATCGGTATTGTACCGGGACCACCGGAAGGGTCCCGGGGGTCCACCGGGTGGGGCCACCTGTCCCGGGGGGCCACATGGGCTGTAGGGGGTGCGCCTTGGCCATCATGGGCCAAGGGCACCAGCCCCTATAGGCCCATGCGCCTAGGGTTTCCCCCTAGGAGGAGTCCTAGTGGTGGAAGGCACCCCTAGGTGCCTTGGGGGGGAGGGAAACCTCCCCTAGGCCGCCGCCCCCCTAGTAGATCTCATCTACTAGGGCCGGCGCCCCCCCCTTGGCACCCCTATATATAGTGGGGGAGAGGAGGGACTTCATACACCAGCCCCTGGCGCCTCCACCTCCCCCCGTTACGTCTCTCCCTCGTAGTCTCGGCGAAGCCCTGCTGCTGTGACGCCCTGCATCCACCACCACGCCGTCGTGCTGCTGGATCTTCATCAACCTCTCCTTCCCCCTTGCTGGATCAAGAAGGAGGAGACGTCTCCCGTCCCGTACGTGTGTTGAACGCGGAGGTGCCGTCCGTTCGGCGCTGGTCATCGGTGATTTGGATCACGTCGAGTACGACTACATCATCACCTTGCAAGCTTCCGCACGCGATCTACAAGTGGTATGTAGATGCAAACTCTCTCCCTAGACTCGTTGCTTAGATGAACTCATAGATGGATCTTGGTGAAACCGTAGGAAATATTTTAATTTTCTGCAACGTTCCCCAACAGGGTAGGGGGTCCCGAACTGTGCGTCTAGGCCGGATGGTAACAGGAGGCAGGGAACACAATGTTTTACCCAGGTTCGAGCCCTCTTGATGAAGGTAAAACCCTATGTCCTGCTTGATTAATATTGATGATATGGGTAGTACAAGAGTAGATCTACCACGAGATCAAGGAGGCTAAACCCTAGAAGCTAGCCTACGATATGATTGTTGTATATGGAGTTGATTGCCTATGGACTACAACCCTCCGGTTTATATAGACACCGGATAGGGTTAGGGTTACATAGAGTCGGTTACAATGGTAGGAGATCTTGAATATCCGCATCACCAAGCTTGCCTTCCACGCTAAGGAAAGTCCCATCCGGACACGGGAAGAAGTCTTCAATCTTGTATCTTCATAGTCCAGGAGTCCGGCTGAAGGTATAGTCCGGCTACCCGAACACCCCCTAATCCAGGACTCCCTCACAAACCAACGTCTAATTTCTACTCCACAATGCATTCCTTTAGGCAGAAATATGGTGAAGTGTCATGTAGTCGACGTTCACATGAGACCACTAAGGTTATCACAACAAACATACTATCAAAATATCGAACACATATCAAGTTCACATGATTACTTGCAACATGATTTGTCCCGTGACCTCAAGAACAAAAGTAACTACTCACAAATGATAGTCATGCTCAAGATGAGAGGGGTATTAAATAGCGTATTGGATCTGAACATATAATCTTTCACCAAATAAACCATATAGTAATCAACTACAAGATGTAATCAACACTACTAGTCACCCACAAGCACCAATCTATAGTTCCGGTAACAAGATTGAACACAAGAGATGAACTTGGGTTTGAGATGAGATGGTGCTGTTGAAGATGTTGATGGAGATTGCCCTCCCCAAGATGGGAGAGTTGTTGGTGTTGATGATGACAATGATTTCCCCCTCCAGGAGGGAAGTTCCCCCGGCGGAATTGCTGCGCCGGAGGTCAAACGCGCTCCTACCCAACTTCCGCCTCGAGACGGCGGCGCTCCGTCCCGAAAGTCCTCTACTTGTTTTTTCTAGGTCAAAATGACATATATACCAGAAGATGGGCACCGGAGGTGGGCCTTGGTAAGCACAACCCACCAGGGCGCGCCTAGGCTCCCTGGCGCACACAGGTGGGTTGTGCCCACCTGGTGGGCCTCCTCTGGTACTTATTTGCTCCAATATTCATCATATATTCCATAAAAAATTCTCCATGAAGTTTCAGCCTATTTGGAGTTGTGCAGAATAGGTAGCCCAATGTAGCTTTTCCAGGACAAGATTTCCAGCTGCCGAAATTCTCCCTCTTTGTGTGTACCTTGAAAATTATGAGAGAAAAGGCATTAAAATTACTCCAAAAAGTATTATTATGTATAAAAACATCACAAATAATAGTACGAAAACATGATGCAAAATGGATGTATCACCGCCATTGATGCATTTTTCTTTGTCTACTGAATCTAGTGTGTTTCATTTGAAGTGCCCAAAGTGCGAGGACCCTACAGGTTTCTACTCCCTCGGTGAGACGCCACACTTGTTCCTTCTCATCCTAACATAGGATTTTAAAACACGCACAGTATGTTCCTAGAATCCTCTTTTCTATCCAGGAGGGTGGGGGTTTTTGAACATGCTGTCGAATAATTTGGAAATTTGGATTACTATATTTGGATAAAAGGTACTAGTACCATGGTCAACACTGACGTGAAGGAGGAAATTATTTCTAGATTTGGGTAGCGAATACATTGTGTTCTCATATTATTTTTTCCTGTAGTGCATTCCTTGCTCTGCCAGAACACATGTACTCAAGATGGTTGGCCTTGCCATAACCGAATACACCAGTTTAATGGTCACACTGAAGACAAGCCATGGATATAAGTTCCCGAGTTGGTTTCATGAACCAAGAAGATCGCTGTTTTTTTATGTCCGAACTTGGATAAACTTTCTCAAGTGTTACGGGCTGAAAGTTGGTGCACGAATGTTGATGGAAATAGCAGAACCTGGTCTCATCTTCACTGTGATCTTCCACCCCGACGCTGTTCCAGTAGTTTATCCATGTTAGTTTTGTATGTGGTTCTTGCTTGTTGCCTCGATTACTTCTTAATCCACCTATTCTGTCTAACTAATCACAACTTAACTTTAGAAGTAGCAAAGATTTTTGATTCCCTTCTCTCACGAAGATGCTACTTCTAACTAATTAAGAACAGTAAAACCGCACCTAATCCCTGCCCTCTCACGAATTAAGTGTTCTTGGTCATTTGATTTAGTCTGGTGGGCAATCCTGATCGTTTGATCATTCCTTGATGCCGTGTTTACCTCGAAATGGGCTACAAGCCGTAAGGGCAGCTACTCTGGTGACTTTTTTGGAGCCTTGTGGTTGATTGGGCCTCCATGCTCAGCCCAAGATCGCGAACGGACACAGGGCTCACATCTCTGTAATAAAAAGAAAAAAACGCTTGAGAGAAGAACGGATCAGGGGAGAGAGGATGCAGCGGGCGCTGGATACAATCGACGTAGGCAACCTGCGGTGGGATCCACCCGAGGCGCGAGAGGATCCGGGGCCGGTCGATCTAGCCGCCAGGAGATCTGCCAGCAAGGTAGAAAGGGGGTAATGGCGCCTCATCTTTTGGAAACTGCTCCGCTCAGACTTCAAACACACAATTACACTTCAGCTTCTAATCACGCATAGACAGAGATTGATGAGGATGCAGTGCGCGGAGCAGCCGTTTCTACAGAACATTAATGCATTAATGGAGTGGGGTTGCGCCTCAAAACGGATGGTGGAGGTCAGGTACCTACATATGCTCTGTCCGGTCACCCAGGTTCTTCTCCCTTCTTCCTCCAGCAGTACTGCAGTAGCATCAAGAGCTACACTTCTCCACTATGTCGCCCCTCATCTTCAATTTTGATGCAGATTTCCCTTTCCCAATACAATCCCTTGGCACTTAATATATATACTCTGTTCGGGCTCCTGCTGATGCTGATTTCCGCTTTTAATTTGTTGCAGTTATTATCGCCCAAATGTTTGTGATTGCTTCTAGCTTATTGGTTCAACAAATTTCTGCAGGGTGTTTCTGGTGTTATTTTTGTTCCTGAATTCTAAAAGTGAGGATCCCAATGGCTGCTCAAAGGTTAGTTTAGTCGAATTTCATATTTTATTCCATAGTCAGTGTGTTCATATGATTGCTTACTTTTCATTTTTATCTGTTCGTAAATATTCATGACATGCTACTTTCCGCTATTATTTTCGCTATATATATGCATGATGCATCAGGTTGTTTAGGACGGTAGATCCTTAGACGCAAGCATAATCTTGTTGTACACAGTCTTAGTTTGTTCCTACATGAAAAATGACATATATAATGTCTATACAGTTCTTTGAAAGAAGAAAGGATTGTTGAATGTTTGGTGCTTCCAGTATGTGCCTGATTGTGGAGGAGATGTTGGAGATGGGGATGTGGCTTCTCCTACTTCAGAATGTAGTGTAATTAAACTGCTTCTTGCAGTTTATTCTGCAGTTTAGTCTTTTTTGGTTACTTCAGAATGTAGCGTAATTAAACGGCTTCTTGCATTCCAGTTAAGTAAAGTCTCTTTTGCACTCTATCTGCAATTTTCTCCTTTGGGGGTATTGGAATTATTTTCAGTATGATTGAATTGATTGTTAAATGTGCAATGTATGTTAGTGATAGGTTTATAGCTGATTTTTTATTTTTCACAAAGTTGAGCAGAAAGCCTTTTGTTTCCAAGCCTACCCATCCTGACAACTTTTGAATGATCTGACCCTAAAGCAAGATTTGTACATAAATTGCTATGATGGGCCAACTAAAGATCCAACTCAAGTACCCTTCTTCCGAGGTTAAGGAGAGAACTGTCTTGATGAACCCTTTTTCACCGCACACCGGCCCCATTCAATCTTTTCTACTGGATCGAACCACTGCAGAAACTAGGTAAGAGGAATCAAAGAAATGTGAGTATAAGACATGATGTTAACATCATTTTCTATGAATTTTATTTCTTGTACTATTGTACCTAAACATTTCTCTCTTAATCTCTCCCTAATAATAATAATAATAATAATAATAATAATAATTTTTATAAATAATAAAGCACAGATTGAGTCTCCGGGTTCACCGTCGCGATGTTTTTACGAAAGAGTCCAGGTTGTTTTAGGTAATAAACCCGCAGTACAATTTAAAGTTTGTGAATAGAGATAACGTTTCGTTCCAGCTTGGGCCTTTTCTAATGGGCCTGCAGAAAAACAATACGTATAGGACACAGGAGCATGGGCTCCTCAATGCGTACGGTAGCGCCGCCGCGCGCCCGTTCCTCTCTGGCGCCGCCGCCGCCGCTGCCACCGCCCTGCTCTCGTTCCCCTCCCTATCCATCTCAATCTTCTCCGGTGCCACCACGATCTTCAACCTCCTGCCGCCGTATGTCTCCGATTTGGATCGGAGTCCGTGTTCCCCCAGGATAAGTGCTGCAACACAAATCCATGGCGTGCCCGACCCAAATTTGAGAGTGACTTGGCTGCCATTAGAAGGAGCCCTCTACCGGAATCTCCATTAAATCGCATCATATCGCAACTTTTGAAGAGTCGTCCAGGATCGTCTCAGCCGAGTTCGCCGGAAGAAAATCCGCCGCCCAAGCGTACTACACCTGAGCCTGAAGAACATCCCCTGCCGAACATGCTACCCCAGAGGTATGTACTAGCTTTTGCCAAATTATTCTGTAAAATTTCCATCTACAATGTTAGAAAGTACTGCGCCTTTTTTCTGCAATCTTTGTATTTGTTCTGCTTGAAAAAATCTAGGACTGATTTGTCTGCCACTGTTCAGATCACATCTTCCTTTGCTAGAACACGTGAGCTGATTCCAACTTTGGCCTCAAGTTGCTCCCGTCGATGACAAGTGGTTAGTTTTATGGGGTTCACAATTGACTTTTTCAACTATAATACAATAGTCAGTGCATGAGACAGAGATAACTCATGTTGGATCGACATCTCCATATCAGATAGCTATATTCAGCGCAAGTTATTGATATATTTCTTCAACTACCTCTCATTTACGGCATGCTGATTTTCTCATGAACTGCTTGTTGCAAATATAGGGAGGAGTGGGAATGCGGTGTTCATGAAATTGAGTATCTCAGAAGAGGTTTGGCACTTATTTTCCTCAACCTGTTATTCTTCAAATGTGCTTCCCATGGATTTGATCAACTTGGTGAGATAATGTTATGTGTCAGGTATGGGCGTATGACCATAAGATACTCATGAAACTTATTTTATTTTGCCTCACACAAGATGTATGTTGTTTAGACTCATGTACTGCCAGTACTGGTGGATCGATGATCTAAGGATCATATGAATGATTAATGGAGGATAATTTATATTCAGTTCTCCTCTCAATTTTGGTGTTGCCAAGCTTGATCTTTATCCATCTAACTGACTGAAAGTGCCTTCTAATCACTATTGAACGCATATGTTAGTTAGTTTGACTGTATACACCACACAAAAGGTAAAAAATTATCGAGAAACAAAAGGCACACCTAAAGGATTTTTTCTTAACAAAATGTATTAATTTGACTATTTGAGTATAAAAAATGTGCAATCGCAATCTTGCTTTTTTCAAGGAAAACAGGGGACTGCTACATACTTGATATGGATCGAGGCTAATTATTGATCTCCCAAGTTAAAAATCTGAAAATAACTTTCATTTAGTAATGGATATATAGTCAAGAAAGGATGCCTTTCCCTAAAGATACAAAGCAAAATCGTGTTCATGTATGTCCGGCTGACAGATGAATCGATCTCCTTTCAAGTATCAACCCAACAACCTTCGTGTACGGGTCCATTGGCCTGCGTACCACACATCCCTTCATTAATTCCATCAGTATCATTCTTAACAAGGTAAGTATGATTCCCTAATCACTGATTTTATTAATTGATCTTTGATCCTTCATCCCTAATGTCGTTATACCTTATTGATTCTATAAAAGATCTCAAACAGGAACATACCATTTTTGAGGCTACAATTCCTATAACTTGCCTTGTCAATTTGATAAAATTATATGTGTGATGGAGGTTGTAACTTATAACAGTTTACATTGTCAGAATGATATTTGTGTCATCTCTAAACATATGTATATATTTGGTGTGCCGGATTTTCTGATGTAGATGATATATAAGAGGAAGCTATTCGACAATCCTGCTCAAGTTGGTACGGATCAGATCAATTTTATTCAGTAATATGCTTGATAGATACAAGCCTCCCTCTTCTGCCCTTCTTTTCTCCATCCTCTACAGGTCACCAACACATGTGAATCGTTCTCGTCAAGAGCATGCTTGTGACATCATTACTATATGTGATGCACGGCAAAAGGATGTTGTCAGAATGTAAAAACACATTTAACCATTTCCTGTTTTTTTTTCTTGCCCATTTTCGCCGTCATATACACTGCATCTCCCACTGTAACAGACAACCAAATCTGTTTTCTTAAAAGTTTTAATCATTTCTATTGCAGCTAAGTGTTCAAGTACAATCTCTAGCCAAGTTCTCTTTGTTGTTGTGTTGAATTTTGAGGAAAGGCGGCCAAGCAGCTCGTGGCATCTATGTCACGCCTGCTCTGCCACTGCCTTGACCCGCCGCCGACGTCGCCGGTTGAGCCGCAAGGTTGCAAGATCATCGTGGGGCCCATTGCATGGGCTCCGAGTATGCTTGATTGCCATGTCGGAGGCGAAGGTGCTAGAGCTTGGTGGCGTTTTTGCATTTGTGGATGCATGAATAATTGTCAAGGAGGCCGAAGCCAGCGCTATTATGGTTGGACTGAAGGAATTGTATAACGTATTCTGAGGCTCCTTGGTGGTGGAGATCGACTACGCAGCGGGGAAATGAGCTAGGGGCTGATTCTGTAAGCAGATCATTGTCGTGCCCAATTATTGTTGATATTAAATCTGCGCTGAGTATTTTTTAGGCATTATCACATCAGAACTGTCAAGAGGGACAAACAAGGGACTGGCTCATGAACTAGCCAATGACGCTAAAGCTCATGGAGACCTTGTGGTTGCGTATGGTGTCCCAGACCAACTCCATGATCAGCTCTGGAAGGAAAACAATGCAGCCTTGACGTCGGCCTAAATCTTGATGTAATCCTAAAAAAAGATATTGCTTGCAGATAGGTTATACATAAACATGCATGTTGTAGGTCTGTTAATTTTAATTTTGAATACTGAGATCTATTCATATGCTTTCCTTACTCTTATGGCTAAAAAAATCCAGCAGACAGTGACTGAAATTTGTTAGTTTTACTCAACTTGCTGCTGCTTGATCAGTACTCAATCAGGCTGAGGGTGACCATGATAGCTGGTGTTGAGTAGGTATATGCATTGAATTTTCCGTTGTGCCAAAACTAGCACATTAGAATCTTCCAATTTGGTGCTACCATATTTCAAAGTAAGAACACTATGATGCAAAGGAATCTTATTATGTAGCCATATGTAAGGGCATGTACAATGGTGGCATATGGATACATATGCCTCATGACAAAAAGTAATTTGAGGCATCTATATTAACTTTTTCTCTTCAATGTAAGCTATCACTAGTGGGCCTCATTAAGAAATAGAAAAATAAAGAGTCTATTACATATGCATCTCTACTTTTCACTCAACCTTTTCAGCTTTTGTCACCGGACCACACTTTTTCTGTTCAAGCACCCGCCTCCTAGAGAGGATCCCGCTTTCCTATCCGAACCTACTTTACGTCATATCCGATCCTACATGGCATGCGAGCCATCACCTTGAGGCTATGCATTGTACATGCCCTAATCTCAATTTGTTGTTATGTATAAACTATGATAGGAGTAGGCCCATATAGATGTGTATCCATTTTTTCCTTCTACTGATCTATGACAATGCGGATGTGCTGGACTAAGTTTCCGTTGCTATTGAAAAGCAAAGGAGTGGAACGCGCAATTTTTCAATCAGGGGAGGTTATCTTTCATATGGATTTTATTATTAATTTTTTAGATGTTTCATGTAACCATCAATTATGCTACTGGCAGTCCCTATACATTATTTTTTATCTGCTCTAAAAAATTATCTTGGTTTATAAGCATCATACATTTTAATGTATAAGTTGTTACGGCATATCTCTCTCAAGGTAGTTTTGGTGATTGATGATAACATGTTTGCGGACTAATCTTGTGCGTTGAATTATTCATAGATTCTCTCCTGGCACGAGACGCTTTCTTCCCCTCGGAGTGTATTTCAAGACGGTGTAGCTCTTTTGTTTCTTTCTCGGTGGACTAGTTGCGTAGAGGGCACCGTACTATCAAGAGGGGGTCCGCCAGGGTTTTGCTTGGGTGGAATCATCACGTACACATCAGCTTCTCACCCTTCGAGCTTTTCCTGTCCATTGAAGAGATCTCTCCTCTCTTCCTTGTTCTGTCTAGGTCTAAGCGGCAGTACCACGCACCCAGCGGTAGTACCACTGAGAAGCCACAAGCGGCAGTACCGCTTCGCAGCGGTAGTACCACCGTGGCTCCACAGCAGTAGTACCGCTGGGGGCCTGGCACCTTCGCCTGGTCCTCAGCTTCCTTGAGAGATCCCTTCTCCCTCTCTTGCGCCCCAGCGGTAGTACCACACTGCCTGCGGTACTACGGTCGATGGGTCACAAGCGGCAGTACCGCTCCACAGTGGTACTACCGCCCTTGACCCCTCTGTCGTAGTACCGCTGGGTAGTTTAGCTCCTACCGCCTCGATTCGAGAGGTCTTTTTCTCGTGTCGGGTTTTGCGGCACTAGTCACGGTTATAGTGGCGGTAGTACCGTTCCAGGAGCGGTAGTATCGCCCTACCACCGCAGTAGTACCGCATTTGGGTTCGTTCTCTACTAAGTCTCCTCAGCGCGGCAGTACCGCTGGTTGGCGCGGCAGTACCGTCGCCTGGCGGTAGTACCGCCCCCTCTCAGCGGTAGTACCGCCCTGTGCGGGGCTGGTTGGTGGGAGGCAACGGGATTGTTGCCCCCACTATAAAAGGGAGTCCCCTTCCTCCTTCTCACCTACCTCTTCCTCCTCCAAGCTTCATTTATTGCTCAAGCTCCATTAAATACTCCACTAGCTTGGCTAGCTCTTCTCCCATAGCCTGTCTCTTGGGTTCGGAAAAACGCCGAAGGGCTTGTTTGACAGGTTTGAATCCTTTTAGGATATTTAAGCTATATTCGGCCAGCCTGCGTGGGATCCCTGGCATGTCTGAAGGGTGCCAGGCGAAAATGTCCCAGTTCTCTCGTAGGAACTCTCGCAGTGCGGCGTCTACATCAGGGTTCAGCCGTGCCCCGATGGAAGCTGTTTTATTGGGGTCCGTTGGATGGACCTGGAATTTGACTATTTCGTCAGCTGGCTTGAAGGATGTGGATTTGGATCTCTTATCGAGTATCACATCATCCCTGTTAACCGTGGAGCGCAGCGCAGTCAGTTCTTCGGCTGCTAAGGCTTCGAATAGTGCTTCAAGGGCTAATGCGGCCGTCTTGTTTTCGGCGCGGAGTGCTACGTCCGGATCACTAGCTAGAGTGATAATTCCGTTCGGCCCGGGCATCTTAAGCTTCATGTACCCCTAATGGGGTATTGCTTGGAAGATTGTGAATGCTTCCCGTCCCAGTAAAGCGTGATGTCCGCTCTTAAACGGGGCCACCTGAAACGTGACTTCTTCGGACATGTAATTATCCGGCGTGCCAAACACCACATCTAGTGTGATTTTTCCTGTGCAGCGCGCTTCCTGACTGGGGATTATTCCTCTAAAGGTTGTGCTGCTTCGCTTGATGCGGTTCCAGTCTATTTCCATTTTTTGAAGGGTTTCCTCATAAATGAGATTCAGTCTGCTGCCTCCATCCATGAGCACCTTGGTGAGGCGAAAGCCGTCCACTATGGGACTGAGGACCAATGCGGCTGGTGCTCGGGCTGTTCGGAATTTAGGTTCATCACTTGCGTTGAAGGTAATAGTAGTGTCGCTCCATGGATTTATTGTTGCAACTTGATAGACTTCGGTGAGGCTGCGGAGTGTTCTTTTTCGCACATTGTTTGATGCGAAAGTCTCGAAGACTGTGAAAACGGTACTGGTGTCCTCGGGCCGGCTTTCTGCGGCCTCCAGGATTAAGAGGTCCTCGCCAATTTTGGCCACCTGCCGGAGTATCCAACATGCTCTGAGGCTGTGAGTTGGTGTGGCGTCCTCTGTACTGTGAATTCTACAGGGTCCATCAAGCCACCTTTCCAGTACGGTTCCATGCCCTGTAGAGGGTTTTGGCTTTTTGGTGTTTATCCTGGGTGTCCTATGATGATGCACCCTCTTAGTTCAGACGGGATTACTATTCAAGGCCGGATTATCCCAAAATTTTATTTCGGTTTTCCAGGCGCTTTCCATCGCACAGTATTATTGTACTATGGATGCCAAGTCAGCGAAGCGTGTAATATCATGACGACTTACGGCGTTAAGGATTCCCTCGTCTGTGCAATTACTGCAGAAAATTGAGATCGCGTCTCCCTCGCGGCAATTCTTTATCCTGTTCATAACCAGGAGGAATCTGGCCCAGTAATGATGTACTGTTTCCTCGGGCCTCTGCCTGATTTGGGAGAGATCGCTTATGTTCGGGTGGGCGGGTGTCGTTGAATATGAAACCTCACCCAATCCAAGATTCGGAGGCCGAAGAGTTTCCGAACTCTGAAGTTTGGATTCTTGGATGTTGTCCAATGAATCTATCCCGTTGCCTGGTCCTAAGCTCATGTCTTGAGTTACATCCTTCTCTCCGCGGGTATCCGGCTTGGAGGGGTCGGGAATTCGGACGTAGCTAGTCCTTAAAATAGATGAAGGGTCGCTGCACTGCGCCTCTACCACGGCAACGTCGTGGGTGACTTGGGGAGAGTTAATTTCTCTTAGATCGGGTTTAAGCCCAACCAGGTCGTAATCCGTGGCGACCCCCAGGGCGGCGATGCGATCCAAGAGCTCGTTTACGGAGGAGAGCTCCACTGGATCTAGCTGCTCGACGAGCTCCGAGCTGACGTGTAGGTTGCTTTTGATGACCCGAGAGGTCACCGTCGGCGCAACAGCCGAACAGGCGGTCATGAGGAAACCACCTAGCCGGAGGGTTTGGCCGACAGCCAAGGTTCCCTTAGCGACGGCGCCGTCTTTAAAGACGGGAGAAGGCATCCTTCCTGATTGTGACGGCACAGAGGAACTCTCAATGAAAGCACCAATGTCAGTGTCAAAACCGGCGGATCTCGGGTAGGGGGTCCCGAACTATGCGTCTAGGTCGGATGGTAACAGGAGACAGGAAACACTTTGTTTTACCTAGGTTCGGGCCCTCTCGATGGAGGTAATACCCTACTCCTGCTTGATTAATATTGATGATATGGGTAGTACAAGAGTAGATCTACCACGAGATCAAGGAGGCTAAACCCTAGAAGCTAGCCTATGGTATGATTGTTGTGTATGGAGTTGATTCCCTACGGACTACAACCCTCCGGTTTATATAGACACCGGATAGGGTTAAGGTTACACAGAATCGGTTACAATGGTAGGAGATCTTGAATATCTGCATCGTCAAGCTTGCCTTCCATGCCAAGGAAAGTCCCATCCGGACACGGGACGAAGTCTTCAATCTTGTATCTTCATAGTCCAGGAGTCCGGCTGAAGGTATAGTCCGGCTACCCGAACACCCCCTAATCCAGGACTCCCTCACTCCTTCTTCTAGTGGCAAGAATGGCACCGACCTCTTTGCCCATGTGGAACCACCACTTGTTTATGGTGGACCGGTTCCCTCCACTCATTTGAATCATGCCGGTCCTCCCCCTAAGATTGTGAAAAATGAGGATTTTGATTCTTGGGTTTACCGCTTTAAACGTCATTTAAATCATGTGAACACTAACCTTTGGAGAATCATTGAAGAAGGTTTCTATCCACATGATCCAAGCAACTTCACTCCTCGAGAAGCCGCGGACAATCAATTCAATGAGAATGCTCTCTTCATCATTCAAGATGCAATTCCACCCGAAGACCTACCTCATCTTCGTCCCTTCGCCTTGGCCAAAGATGCATGGCATTGTGTCGTGTCTCTCTACCGGGGAAGTGCAAGCATTCAACGCTCCAACTATGTAGTGGTACAAGATGAGGCCGATGAGTTTGCAATGAAGGAAGATGAAGAACCTCGTGAGCTTTATCGGAGAGTAACCAAACTCGCGGTCTCACTACGAGATCACGGGAGCAAGGACACGGATGACAATTGGATCAAGCGCAAATTCCTCAAGGCAATGATGCCCTACCACAAGGCCATGTCCTTCGTCATTCGTCAAAGACCGAACTTCCACACTTTGACCTCAAGCGAAGTGTTGGATGAGTTTGTGGCCATGAACATTTTGGACAAGACCGCCGACAATGCGGTGCTCCGTTCTCAACGGGCAAAGAAGCCTAACCTTGCTTTGAAGGCCAAGCTCACCGTGGAAGAAGAAGAAGAGGAAGAAGAGGAGAGCAACCCCGAAGATATGAAGTATGCATATCATGAACACATGGCACTTGCTTCAAGGCAATTTTGGAGCAAGAAAAACTCGAGGCCCAACTTTAGCAAAAACAACTCGAGTGGCACATGGGGCAAGCAACATGTAAGGACTTGCTACAACTGCGGCAACGTGAGTCATTTCGTTGCGGAATGCCCGTATGAGAAGAGGGAAGACAATGGTGGCAAACTCATCCGAAAGGACAAGGTCAAGTCGTTCCCCAACAAGAACAACTTCACCAAGAAGACTCCTCCCAAGGCTTTGATTGTGCAAGAAGAGTACAATGAGGATGATGACGATGATGAAGATGATGAGTCGGTTGCCATGGCCTCCGTTGCCATTGCAACAACGTCACGGGTGTCTCTCTTCGACTCACCCAACGAGAGCATCACCGCCAAGTGCCTCATGGCTAAAGCCACCAACAAGGTAACCTCCAACATCAAAACTACCATCATTAATCATCCTTCCCAAACGGATAGCATTAATGAACTTGAGGGAGCTAATGTGGAGGCTAACGAGTTTGAGGCCTTTATGGGCAAACTCAAGGGAAAATCCAAGAAGCACTTTGTTGCTCTCTTGGAACAACTTGGTGAGGCCAATGACATGATCGAGGCTCACGGAGGCACCATCTCTAAGATGGAAGGGCATAGTCGTGACTATGCCGATGAGATTTCGGATCTTTCCAATGCTCTTGAGGAAGAGTGTGGTCTTCGTTTGGCTCTTGAGGAGTCACACAACGTGATCATGCTAAGTTAAAGAAAGATTATGATCATGCCCTCATTGTTTCTCGTGTGCTAAATTCCGACAAGGCCAAACTCGGAGTTGATCTTGCTAGACTCAAAGAGGAGTTTGATATACTTGACAAGGCCCACAAGGCCTTGAAGGGTATTCACGCTAGTCTCAAGGAGTCTCATGATCAACTCCAAGTGAAGCTAACTAAGGAGAAAGCAACTTTTCCTCATATGGTTTTAATTGATAATGCAAATGCTACTAACCCGTGTTGTGAGCATATACATCTTGTTGAGGAAAATGCTAAGTTGAAGGAGCAACTTGAGAGAGGTCTTGCGACTTGCATACAAGGCAAGAAGAACCTCAACGATCTCTTGATCAACCAAAAGGGAGGTGTGGCCAAGGAAGGGGTTGGGTACGTGCCCGACTCCAAGAACAAGAAGAAGAATGACAAGACCAAACGACCTCCTCCCCTCATGCAAACCTTTGTGAGGGAGGGAGAGAGTGTCCCCGAGGAGAAGAAGAAGAACAATGTCAAGAAGGGCAATGTCACCCCTCCCAACAAAGCCGGCGATTTTAATCCTTCTTATGTGTTATGCCGTGCAAGTGATGGGCATGTTTATGCCAAATTTGTTGGTTCTCTTCATGAGTATATTGAATGGTCTATTTGGGTTCCTAAGACCCTTGTTACTAACATCAAAGGACCCATCACAAAATGGGTACCTAAAACCAAGCATTGATCTCTTGTAGGTGTTTGCTTCCGGTGGTGGATCATGGTTGCTCGATAGCGGAGCTACAAATCATATGACTGGAAGCAAGGACTTGGTGGTGGACGTGCACAAAGTTCCATCTATGCCCACCAATGTCGAGTGGGGTGACGCCTCATCCTCTAAGGTATTGGGACTTGGCAAGGTGGTCATCTCTCATGATCTCACGATCGAGAAGGTCATGCTTGTTGAGTCCCTTGCATACAATTTACTTTCCGTTCGTCAACTTGCAATCATGGGCTTTGCCACTTTCTTTGATATCGATACCGTGGCCCTCTTGTGGAGCAAGACTCTTAAAGTAGCCTTTGTTGGGCATGTCGAGAACGGTCTATATGTGATTAACTTTTCGGAGCGACCCACTAAGACCGCGACATGCCTAATGGCTAAAGTTGATGTTGGATGGCTTTGGCATCGCCGTTTAGCCCATGTCAATATGAGATATTTGCAAAGTCTTCTCAAGGGGGACCATGTCCGTGGACTAACGAATGTTAGTTTTGTTAAAGACCGTGCTTGCAGTGCCTGTATCGAAGGAAAGCTACATGAGAAGGCTCACCCTCCCACGACTATCATTTATTCAAAGAGGCCCTTGGAGCTCCTTCACATGGATCTTTTTGGGCCCCCATCCTTCGATAGTCTTGGAGGTAGGAAGTATTGCTTGGTGATTGTGGATGACTACTCAAGGTACACATGGGTGTATTTCTTCAAGAGGAAGAGCGAGACCCAACAAACCGTCATTGACTTTGCAAATGAAGCACAACGTCAACACAATGCAAAGATCTTGACAATAAGAAGTGACAACGGCACCGAGTTCAAGAACTACACCTTGGATGAATTTCTTAGTGATGAGGGAATCAAGCATCAATATTCCGCACCATACACCCCTCAACAAAACGGTGTTGCGGAGAGGAAGAACCGGACGTTGATGGATGCGGCAAGGACCATGATGGCGGAGTTCAAGTCTCCATACAACTTTTGTGCCGAAGCCATCAACACCGCGTGTCATGCATCCAATCGGCTCTACCTCCGCAAGGGCTTGAACAAGACCCCATATGAGATACTCACCGGTAACAAGCCCAACCTCAAGTACTTCCGGGTATTCGGGTGTAAGTGTTTCATTCTCAAGAAAGGTGTTCGGTTGTCTAAATTTGAGGCTAGAGCTTATGAGGGCATATTCGTTGGTTATGCTACAAACTCTCATGCTTACCGTGTCCTCAATAAATCCACAGGACTTATTGAGGAGACGTGTAACATGGAGTTTGATGAGAATAATGGCTCCCAAGTGGAGCAAAGTGGCACTTGTGATGTAGGTGATGAAATTCCTCCTCAAGCCATAAGAAGAATGGGTGTTGGTTTCATCCTACCCATTGAGGAACCCCTTGTGGCCGAAGGAGAAGGACAATGCTCCACTCAAGTGGAGCCATCACCAACCCAAGGCCCACACGCTTCCGAAGAACAAAGTGAAGGCCCTCAACCTCAGGAACAAGACCAAGGGCAAGATCATACTCAAGACGGTGTTGACACACCAAGTGATGCCCAAGGTCAAGTTCTCTCCCCCGAGCAAGTTCAAGATCAAGAAAAAGCTCATGACGGCGCTCAAGATGATCAAGTAACCGCTCCTCAACTCACCACCGAGGAGGAATTAGAGCGTCGTGCCGCCAAGGTTGCTTCCAAGCTCTCCACCAAGGATCATCTCATGACGAATGTGCTTGGAAGCTTAAGAAAGGGGGTAAGCACTCGTAGACAATTAGCAAATTATTGTGAGCATCACGCGTTTGTCTCTTGTGTGGAACCCCACAAGGTCTATGAGGCGCTAGAAGATCCGGATTGGCTCAATGCCATGCACGAAGAACTCAACAACTTCGAGCGCAACAAAGTGTGGAGATTGGTGCCAAGGCCAACGGGGAACCATAATGTCATTGGAACCAAGTGGATATTCAAGAACAAGCAAGATGCCCATGGGATTATCATTCGCAACAAGGCTCGTTTGGTAGCACAAGGCTACTCCCAAGTCGAGGGTATCGACTACGGTGAAACCTTTGCTCCCGTTGCTCGTCTTGAATCCATTCGCATGTTGATTGCATATGCTTCTCATCATAACTTTAAGTTACAACAAATGGATGTGAAGAGTGCTTTTCTTAATGGTCCCATTAATGAATTGGTTTACGTCAAGCAACCCCCCGGGTTCGAGGATCCCTACTTTCCCGATCATGTGTATCAACTCGATAAGGCACTCTATGGCCTTAAACAAGCCCCACGTGCGTGGTATGACCACCTTACCGAGTTGTTACAAGACCGTGGTTTTGAAGTTGGGCTAATCGACCCCACTCTTTTTACTAAGAAGGTCAAAGGGGAGTTGTTTGTGTGCCAATTATATGTTGATGATATTATCTTTGGTTCTCCTAACAAAGCTTTCAATGAGGAATTTGCCGCTCTCATGACCTCAAAGTTCGAGATGTCCTCCATGGGAGAGTTGAAGTTCTTTCTAGGGTTCGAAGTGAAGCAAAGAAGAGAAGGAACCTTCATCAATCAATCCAAATACACCCAAGACATGCTCAAGAGATTCAAGCTAAGTGACGTCAAGCCGGCCTCCACTCCAATGCCCACCAAGTGCCAACTTGACTTAGATCCCAATGGTAAAGTGGTGGATCAAAAGGTATATCGTTCCATGATTGGTTCTTTGCTTTACCTTTGTGCATCTAGACCGGACATCATGTTGAGTGTGGGAATTTGTGCACGGTTTCAAGCCGCACCTAAGGAAAGTCACTTTGTGGCGGTCAAACGAATCTTTCGATATTTGGCTCATACCCCAAACTTTGGCTTATGGTACCAAGAGGATCAAACTTCAAGCTTGTAGGGTACTCGGATTCAGATTGGGCGGGAGACAAAGTGGATAGGAAGCCCACTTCCGGAGGGTGCCAATTCCTTGGTTGCTCTTTGGTAAGTTGGTCTTCCAAAAAGCAAAGTTGTGTGTCTCTCTCGTCCACTGAGGCGGAGTATGTTGCCTCCGGTAGTTGTTGTGCACAACTTCTATGGATGAGGCAAAATTTAAAGGATTACGGTGTCACTTGTGACAAAGTGCCTCTTTGGTGTGACAATGAAAGTGCCATCAAGATTTCTCTCAACCTAGTGCAACACTTCAAGACGAAGCATATTGAGATTCGGTATCACTTCATCCGGGATCACATTAGGCTAGGAGAGATTGAGCTCAACTATGTCAACACTCATGACAACCTTGCAGATATTTTCACGAAGCCCTTGGATGAAGCAAGATTTCGCGAGTTAAGGCATGAGCTAAATATCATTGATTCGAGCAATGTTGCTTGAACCCGTGCACACCCTATCACACTCAACTTGTTGTCTAGTTTAGGTGTAGGCATGGACATAGGGGGAGTGTTGTTCTCTCAATGAACTCTCCCTCCCCCCATTATGCATAAATTGATCAAGTCTTTCACTTTAGCCATTGTTGATGGCACTTGTGCTTAAAAGATGAGTTTTGGTCATGGGCCCAAGGTTAAAATCTTCGCGGTGCCATACCTTTTGACTCAAACATAGGTGGCCTCGGCCACCGCCCTATTTTGAAGAGGTGTGTCTTGGTCTTTCGCTGGTGTGTTTCTTCTTCTCTTTCCGTTCTTGTCGTTTCGTCGAGCTAAAGCCGTGTCTGTTTAGTTGCCGTGGCGTGCTGGGCGGTACTACCGCTGGTGGTGCACGGTACTACCGCCCCCCAGCGCGGTACTACCGCTAAGGGACGGGACCAGGGGGTTAAGTCGGGGCAAGGGGAGGTTTCTTCTCCCCCATACCCATTCACTTCGTCCCTCTTGTCTCTTCCTCTCTCCAGCCTCCTCTCGCCGCGGGAGGGCTCCGACGGATCTCCGTCTCCGAGGCGTCCCTCTCCATTTCCTTTGGTGGAGTCGATCCCCACCTCGTCCTCTTGCCATGGATGCCGGTATTGCCCCCGTTCTTTCTTTCGTTTTGTCTCCTTTTAGTTCTTGTTTCTTAGGGGCAATGGTGGTTGCATCTCTAGATTTTTGGCTAAATCTAGGCTTGAGTTGGTTGGAGAAGGCAACTAGACTTTCTAGAATAGAGTTTGGTAGGATTATTTTTGAATTTGGTAGGCCGGTAGTGCCGGATCTGACTGCGGTAGTAAGAACCCGTTGTTTCACCGCCTCGTGCTATATGAAACTGTTGTTTCTCTGCCTCAAGCAGTACTACCGCTCCTCTTGGAGCGGTACTACCCTTGACCTAGAGCGGTACTACCGCTCCCTTTGGGGCGGTACTACCGCTTGCGGCGGTACTACCGCGGGCAGGTCACGGTACTACCGCTGAATGCCAATTTCCATCATTTTCCTGCCTTACCTTGATCTTTTTGTTGAGCTTGTTGGCTTATGCTCGTTCTTTCCGGTTGTTTTGCTTGTTCTTGTGTTTGGCTCCAGGTGATGACCGTTTCGAGCAGCAAGGTCGCCGTATCAACCCCGGGCGTGCCACATGAAAACGCTACCGCACCTCAGAGCCAGCCGGTGGTTCCTCGAGCACCCAACCTCCTCCAACAAGTGCATCTGCAAGTGTTCCTCCACCTCCTCAGCAATCGAAGCGAGCCGCCAACAAGCCAAAAGGGAAGACTGTGACTGAGATGACCAACAAGGAGTTTTGGGAGAAGCGTCACCGCAACCCCTATGCGGTGGACCAAGAACCCACTTTGGTCAACCGCCCGTTCTGGAACCGTTTTCAGTTTGCCATCTACTTTGATGTGATCAAGGCCAAGAAGAATCTTTTTGTTGATGTTCGCTCCATTGACACTGATGCTATGGAGAAGGACCCGGAGTACTTTGGCGAAGCTCTTCAGATGTGCACTCAGTTGAACATTCTCAGGATCATGCAATTCAACAAGGATTTCGATGCGGATTTGGTGGCTCAATTCTATGCCACCGTCCATCTTGGGACGGATGTTGACAGGACTCTGACATGGATGACCAATGGCAAGCTGCTTTCTGTCAAGTGGAAGGCTTTCATGGAGTTACTTGATGTGGTGGATACCGGGCTTGAGACTCCTATCGGTTTCCGTCCTCACCGCAATGCTACATCCACCCACAAGCAAGCCCTTTGGCCCTACTGCACTGTGAAGATTCACCCAGTAACTGAGAAGAAGACCTATGAGTTGTCTCCGTATCTGGACATTCTTCATCGCATATTTCGTGAGACTCTCTTCCCTCGAATCGAGAATCTGGATATGGTCCACTCTTACCTCGTGGACATGCTCCTTTTCTGTCAGCATGAGAAGGAAGCAAGCACTGGAGAGAGCCTGGATATCTCTCATGTCATGTGGACTAAACTTCTATCTGCCATGTCTGAGCGCAAGTGTCCTATCTATGGTCCATTCATCATGAGGCACATTGAGAGGGCCTGGGCACAGACTTATCCCAGAGTGCTGCTAGAGACTGGAGACTTGGTGTCTCATGAGATCAAGCGTCTGAGGAAGAAGGACAACTGGACAACGCCTCACACAGGGGGTCCATCTGCTACTGCTGCCACAGGGGGTCCGTCTGCTGCTGCTGCTGCTGCCATGGGGACCGAGGGTGAGGCTGCTACTGATGATCATGAGGAGAACTTTGGCCCCTCTAGTGCAGAACCATCGTGGGCACAGAAGCTTAAGCGCAAGATGAAGAAGCTTTTCTGCATGGAGTCTCATGGTCAGTACATGACTCATGTGGCGGAGAAGCATGCCTCAGGACGCGCCACAAGGAGCTCATGCGTCAGATGGGAGCAACTGTTGTCAGTGGGTCTGAGGGTCAGATCACTGAAGAGGAGGTCTGGATTCATCAGAATTGCCACTGGACCGACTCCGATGCCGAGCAGTTTTCGACCCACGATGAAGATGCAGAGATGTGATGTTCGAGCTCTTCCTCCTCCCATCACCTGGAGTCGTAGTGTCACTCTATGCCCTTTTTGGTGTCTCGCTGCCAAAGGGGGAGAGAGTGTAGGGATTTGCTTCTTGTGTCGTGCTTTGAGTCGTCTTGTGTTTTCTTGTGTGTTCCTTCTTTGGTTTGGTTTGGTGTGAGACCTAAGTCCTAGTCATATGGTGTAAGACATATGCTCCCTTTCGCTACCTTATTACTTATGTCATTTCAGAGTACTGTAGTTTATTGTGAGATGCATGCTTGTCCTGTTTACTCACTTCTCTCATATATTCTGTGCTTAGTATTGTTGGACTATAAAATATAGGGGGAGTGTTGATCCGAATGTGTGTGTCGTGCCTTCTCTAGGTGCACACATTCTGGGGGAGCCCATCTATATTTTGTAGTTCTTAGTTTTCTTCTTTCATCTCTTTTCCTTGCGCAAATCCCTAGTTGTCATCAATCCACCAAAAAGGGGGAGATTGTTACGGCATATCTCTCTCAAGGTAGTTTTGGTGATTGATGACAACATGTTTGCGGACTAATCTTGTGCGTTGAATTATTCAGAGATTCTCCCCTGGCACGAGACGCTTTCTTCCCCTCGGAGTGTATTTCAAGACGGTGTAGCTCTTTCGTTTCTTTCTCGGTGGACTAGTTGCATAGAGGGCACCGTACTATCAAGAGGGGGTCCGCTGGGGTTTTGCTTGGGTGGAATCATCACGTACACATCAGCTTCTCACCCTCCGAGCTTTTCCTGTCCATTGAAGAGATCTCTCCTCTCTTCCTTGTTCTGTCTAGGTCTAAGCGGCAGTACCGTGCACCTAGCGGTAGTACCACTGAGAAGCCACAAGTGACAGTACCGCTTCGCAGCGGTAGTACCGCCGTGGCTCCACAGCAGTAGTACCGTTGGGGGCCTGGCACCTCCGCCTGGTCCTCAGCTTCCTTGAGAGATCCCTTCTCCCTCTCTCGCGCGCCCCAGCGGTAGTACCGCACTGCCTGCGGTACTACGGCCGATGGGTCACAAGTGGCAGTACCGCTCCACAGCGGTACTACCGCCCTTGACCCCTCTGCCGTAGTACCGCTGGGTAGTTTGGCTCCTACCGCCTCGATTCGAGAGGTCTTTTTCTCGTGTCGAGTTTGCGGCACTAGTCACGGTTGTAGTGGCGGTAGTACCGTTCTAGGAGCGGTAGTACCGCCCTACCACCGCGGTAGTACCGCATTTGGGTCCGTTCCCTACTAAGTCTCCTCAACGCGGCAGTAGCGTCGCCTGGCGGTAGTACCGCCCCCTCTCAGCGGTAGTACCGCCCTGTGCGGGGCTGGTTGGTGGGGGGCAACGGGATTGTTGCCCCCACTATAAAAGGGAGTCCCCTTCCTCCTTCTCACCTACCTCTTCCTCCTCCAAGCTCCATTTATTGCTCAAGCTCCATTAAATACTCCAAGCTTCATTTCCGCCCGATCTATCTCTCTAGCCAATCAAATTTGTTGATTTGCTCGGGAGTGGTTGAGAAGGCTCCGATCTACACTTCCACCAAGGGATTTTCGATTCCCCCACTCATCCCTAGCGGATCTTGTTACTCTTGGGTGTTTGAGCACCCTAGACGGTTGAGGTCACCTCGGAGCCATATTCCATTGTGGTGAAGCTTCGTGGTCTTGTTGGGAGCCTCCGATTAAGTTGTGGAGATTGCCCCAACCTTGTTTGTAAAGGTTCGGTCGCCGCCTTCAAGGCCACCAATAGTGGAATCACGGCATCTCGCATTGTGTGAGGGCGTGAGGAGAATACGGTGGCCCTAGTGGCTTCTTGGGGAGCATTGTGCCTCCACACCGCTCCAACAGAGACGTACTTCCCCTCAAAAGGAAGGAACTTCGGTAAGACATCCTCGTCTCCACCGGATCCACTCTTGGTTATCTCTTACCTTTACTTGTGCAAGCTCTTTATTGTTTCTACCCTTGCTTGCTTGTATGCTTGTTGTTATTGCATCATATAGGTTGCCCACCTAGTTGCACATCTAGACAACCTACTTTGATGCAAAGTTTAATTTGGTAAAGAAAAGCTAAAAATTGGTAGTTGCCTATTCACCCCCCCTCTAGTCAACCATCGATCCTTTCATAAGTAAGATTATGAGTTGATCCAGTGCCAAAACAATTCAGTTGAACATGTTTGTTCTAGCAGTTTTAGGCGACAATTAATCTGCATATGAAGTTTGATTCCATGTGAAGTCTATGATTGATTTTTATGGGATTCTTCAGGTTTGATTGGTGAAGTTACATTCAGCAAAGAAGATATGTTTATTTGTAGGGAATTTTTGCAGTTACAATCCATCCAACCATATATAAGTATGATATTCTCATTCTTTAACAATGTGTACATGGCCTCTACTCTGTCATGTGTTGAGAAAAGGCTGGGACATATATTGTTATTTGTATAATCTTACATTGTAAAATAGTTTGTGGTAACAAACATGTTAACAAGGGCGCAAATTTTTCTATACATACTTTCAGAAGTACTCCCTCCATTGTTAAATATATGACATTTTGGTAGTTTAATTTGAACCACCAAAACGTAAGGAAACAGAGGGAGTACTATTAACTTATTTGGCGGATTTCCCGAACTAAATCACTAATTTGAACCATTTATTTCTGAGCTACGAAGGAGAGCAAATATTATTCATGGTATATTGTAATTAAGAAAGAAGCGTGATTTAATTGGAAAAAATGCATGATAAGTATTTGCACCAATACAATATCTATGCCACTAGTTTGATTCTCGCACCTTGCATTTTTCCCGTTGCAACGCACGGGCATTTTTGCTAGTAATAGGAAAAACCTCAAATTTAAATATGGTAACACTAGCACTATATCTTATTTTTGTTTATAGATGTAAAGATACGTATGTAGAACTATTTTATATTGCTCTCATGTCTGCTTTACCCGCAACCTATTTATCATGATGTATCTACCATTCTCAAACTTTGTATTGCAAATTTCTGCACCATTTTGCTATAGAGTTATTTTGGGAGCCAAAACAGTAGATGATCAATCACAAAAAATGCTCCCATCAGCCATCCTAATTTAAATCACATACACTTGATACCACGACTTGAACCAACACGTCTGCATGTGCTCTTAGATGAATAGTAAATTCAAAATAAATAGTAAATAAAATTGAAAAATTATGTCTTCTTGTGTACATGTTCCTGTTAGTGTAAGAAGCGTGCTTGACAATTTTCATGCGAAACGGGGTAGCAGTACTTCGTTGGTGAAAAAACAAAATGAAGTGTAAAATTCGGTATTCAACTTTTTTTGCATGGGTCAACAAAATTGGGCGCAGGAGCATATACTCCCAAGAGCCAAACTGGATTTCCTCGAACACACTATTTTCTTGCAAACCAACTGGATTCCTCTCTGTAGTTACATAGTATTATTGTAGATTGACCGGCTCCTCTCCCTTATTACATATCATTTTTTGTGAGTCTCGATTACATATCATTGTGTTGAAAAAATCAAGTGGAGACAAAAACAACCTACAAGGAAGCCTAATACATCAAAGCATTGCAAACAAAGTATATAAATTACTTCAAGTCCCTAAAAATAATATTAAGAATGGATGGGCGCAGCAACTCGCGCCATTAACGATCTAGTATTTATTATAATTGGTGGTACGTGTAGGTTATTTCAAAGTTAAGAAGGCTACTCGTTTGTTATGCTATAAGAACTCGACTGTTACTGATGGCACTCAAGTTGATTGGGACGACATCCACAAATTCTTACACTTTATTAATCATCTTGAGGTCCTTGTGGGGTGTTTCAATGGTGGAAGGCCACGTGGGATATGTGTGCCACTGTTGCACACGTTGAATAGGTCCAACTGGGTCGAGAAACTTATGGGACGAGCCATTTTCTGTTATATATGTTGTTCATAAACTCTTGCTTATACACAATTTTACAGTTGTGATCTTGAAACGGAAATTGCCCAGTTCTATTGTTCCTATACAGATGCCTGACCATGGTCAGGTCAGACTTACGCTTGGTCACCACATGATGTTTATGTCGACCTACTCCATTACCCTTGGAGGTGAAAAGATACTTATTCATGGGTGGTCTCAAATAATGAAGGCCCGTCCATCTTGGAGAATAGGACAGAAGGTTATGCTCATGCTTTTCCATGGCTCTAAAGAGAATATCCTGTTTATTGACCACAGTGCGAGATGAACCCGCTTTCAGAAGGTTGTGGATGCGCAGGGTGGCGCATGGGCCTTGTCCTGGGGCTTGGTGACCTCACCCTTGGTTAACTGTAGGCAAAGTAGCACTGTTTGAGGTGTGCTTTGTATGGTTGAACATGTATAAGTATTCATACTGCTTTCAGCTATGGTTGTTAAGTGCCCTTGTTGGTTTCAGTTAAGCTTGTTAAGTACTCCTATTGCTTTTACAGTCTTTCGTGTTTCTTCAGTCCTATCTTCATCCAGCCACCAAAACCAAACCAGCGCTGGCGAGGCCGCCTGCTTCTGCCTCCCGTGGCTGGCTATGCCTCAGCGCATGAATCACCGCCCGACCGTCTCCTAAATCATTAACGCCGATGTCCGAGGCCTCGTCGTCTTCCTCCACGCGCTTTGGTGTGCTCGCCGCGGCGCCGCCCTCTCACGTTGTCAACATGGTCAACAAACAAGAGGAATCAGGAGAGGACTGTACGTGGAGAGGATGACAGTAGGAGCCCACCATGTCCATGGCCGTACGCAAGGAAGTTCCTCCCTTTTTGTTATATATACTCCATTGTTAGCGTATAGAAAAAGAAAATGCTTCCTCCTAGTGGTTTCCTGACATCTGGGACCCACGACATTGCCAGCATATATAGTCAATAGGCAACAGAACAACACAAGATTGGCTGATACCTGGGACGTAGATGCTCGAGTAGTATTTTTTTGTTATTGTTGAGACGGAGCAGGGTTTCAACTGGGCTATCGCCCGTCTAGCCCTGGCTTATATTTTACGTTCACCAAACGACCAACCCAGCTATTTTTTCTTTGTGAAAATGATCCCAATTTATTTTTTCTGAAGAATACCCAATCCAAGCCTAATTATTTTTCTACACCCTGATGGGCTACAACTCTTTCAAGACGGCTGCAAATCTTGAAAGTAAAATGAAATGGGCTCTAAATATAAAAAATAGACAACAAATTGGCAATTACTTTATAATTTCTGAATTTTTCACATTTTCAGATTCCAATTTCACTGGGATTTAACCTAATTTAAATATATCTTCAAAGTACTTTAAATCTGGCTCGACATTTCAGTATTAAAAATAGTTTGGACCCCACCGAAATATGTGAAATTTAATTTAAATTTTTCCTTGGTAAACAAAAGAATGGACTACAATAAATTGCATAAGAAGTTGCAATGAGCTGAAAATTATTAAAAAAATCATTGTTGAGGAAATCGTTAACTGGTAGCTGCTCAGTTGGCTAGCGAGTAGGGGATTAATCGGCTAATCGGCAAGTTAATCGGCTATTTAATCAATTAATCGGATGATTATTCGTTTTATCGGCTACTCGGTGACCCTATGAGTAGGGATTAATCGGCAAGTTAACTGGTTAATCGAATGAATTCTTGAACAGGGAAAAAAATAGGTAATGGTCTGACTTGTGGGCCTATTAAGTTGACGCGTATGCAAGATTTTTTTACTTATTATATACGTCAACAAACGATTCTAGCAGGGGTAACCGTTGGATGTCAATCCAACGACCGTCTTGCTTCTTCAATCTCTTGTCTTCTTGGTCCGGCCGCCAAATCCAGCGCCGGCGGGACCGCCTACTCCCTCCTCCCGTGGACGACTGATACGTCTCCAACATATCTATAATTTTTGATTGTTCCATGCTATTACATTATCAATCTTCGATGTTTTATATGCATTTATATGCTATTTTATATGATTTTTCCGACTAACCTATTAACCTAGAGCCCAGCGCCAGTTTCTATTTTTTCCTTGTTTTAGAGTATCGCAGAAAAGGAAAATCAAATGGAGTCCAATTGACCTGAAACTTCATGGAACTTATTTTAGGACCAGAAGAAGCCCACGGAGCATCGGAGATGGACCAGAAGAGTCCCGGTCTGCCCACGAGGATGGGGGGTGCACCCACCCCCCTGGGCGCGCCTCCCTTCCTAGTGGACAGCCCGGAGACCCCACTGACTTGTTCTCGATGACAAAACCCCTTATATATACAGAAACTTCTAGAAAGAAACCTAGATCAGGAGTTCCGCCGCCTCAAGCCTCTGTAGCCACCAAAAACCAATCGGGATCCTATTCTGGCACCCTGCCGGAGGGGGGAATCCCTCTCCGGTGGCAATGTTCATCATCCCAACGCTCTCCATGACGAGGAGGGAGTAGTCCACCCTCGGGGCTGAGGCTATGTACCAGTAGCTATGTGTTTGATCTCTCTCTCTCTCTCTCTCTCTCTCGTGTTCTTGAGGTGGTACGATCTTGATGTATCGCGAGCTTTGCTATTATAGTTGGATCTTATGATGTTTCTCCCCCTCTACTCTCTTGTAATGGATTGAGTTTTCCCTTTGAAGTTATCTTATCGGATTGAGTCTTTAAGGATTTGAGAACACTTGATGTATGTCTTGCATGTGCTTATCTATGGTGACAATGGGATATCACGTGATCCACTTGATGTATGTTTTGGTGATCAACTTGCGAGTTCCGTGACCTCGTGAACTTATGCATAGGGGTTGGCACATGTTTTTGTCTTGACTCTCCGGTAGAAACTTTGGGGCACTCTTTGAAGTTCTTTGTGTTGGTTGAATAGATGAATCTGAGATTGTGTGATGCATATCGTATAATCATACCCACGGATACTTGAGGTGACATTGGAGTATCTAGGTGACATTAGGGTTTTTGTTGATTTGTGTCTTAAGGTGTTATTCTAGTACGAACTCTATGATAGATCGAACGGAAAGAATAGCTTCATGTTATTTTACTATGGACTCTTGAATAGATCGATCAGAAAGGATAACTTTGAGGTGGTTTCGTACCATACCATAATCTCTTCGTTTGTTCTCCGCTATTAGTGACTTTGGAGTGACTCTTTGTTGCATGTTGAGGGATATTTATATGATCCAATTATGTTATTATTTTTGCGAGAACTTGCACTAGTGAAAGTATGAACCCTAGGCCTTGTTTCAACGCATTACAATACCGTTTATGCTCACTTTTATCATTTGCTACCTTGCTGTTTTTATATTTTTAGATTACAAAAACCATTATCTACTATCCATATTGCACTTGTATCACCATCTCTTCGCCGAACTAGTGCACCTATACAATTTACCATTGTATTAGGTGTGTTGGGGACACAAGAGACTCTTTGTTATTTGGTTGCAGGGTTGCTTGAGAGAGACCATCTTCATCCTACGCCTCCCACGGATTGATAAACCTTAGGTCATCCACTTGAGGGAAATTTGCTACTGTCCTACAAACCTCTGCACTTGGAGGCCCAACAACGTCTACAAGAAGAAGGTTGTGTAGTAGACATCAAGCTCTTTTCTAGCACCGTTGTCGGGGAGGAGAGTAGTTGAAGGTATATCTTTAAATCTTGCAATCGAATCTTTTAGTTTCTTTGTTTTATCACTAGTTTAGTTTATAAAAGAAAACCAAAAAATTTGGAATTTAGGGTACCTCATATGCTTCATATTTTTAATATCTTTCATGAGAATAAGGATTCTGATAATTGTGCTCAATTGCTAGAGGAAGAATGCATTAGAATGTTTGGCACTAAATCTCTGAATGATGAGCATGATCGCAATGTTGTTAGTATGAACTCTTTGAATATCCATAGTACTAATGATGATTGCACTAGTCATGATGAAAATGTCTCTTATAAGCATGTCAACTTTTGTGGAGTGCATAGAGTTTGCAAGTACACACCAAATAGGGAAGATAGATTTTGCAAGAGGCATAAGTATTTGGAAACCAAATGGCTGCAAGAGAGGCTAGATGTTTGTACTGAAAATTTAAAATTTCTTCACCATACTTGTGAACTTTGCAATGAACATGGTCATTTAAATCTCCAATGCAAATTGTTTCATGATCGTATCGTGTCCAAAAATTGTGATGATTTGATTTCCCTTGCACATCACAATGAACTTAGTTTGCTTTTGGGTTATGAAGAAATGAAACGTATAACTAAGCATATTCCAGAATATAACCTTGAGAAATTCCTCGATATTGATCTAGAAGAAATTTTTATGTAGTGCGGTGAATTGCATCGAAAATCCTTACATTGCCAATTACATAAGAAAAGAAAACAAATAGAGGATGAATAAAATACTAATGAAAGGTAAGAGGCTTCCCAATATCCTCCTATTATTTTTTATGATGAATCAGGTAATGAGGAGGAGCCTTCTATTGAACCAATCTCATTAATAAGGAGCTCAAAAAAGAGGGTTAAACCCACACATGATGTGAAGAAGAAAAAGAAAAGATGGAGAAACAAAGGTAGAAAGGTCTCCCTCCCAAATGATGTTGCTCCTACTACTCATTGTGATGATGATAATTGCTATACTATTGGTGCTATCCATACTATTAATGATGAGAGTGATTATGCTTATGATATGAAAGGCCCAAGCTTGGGGATGCTATGTTTGATGAGAATGACATGTTTGAGAATATATTTGCTGAAATTAATGTTTGTCCCAAGATTGGGTATGCTATGTTTAATGAAGATGATATTTCTAGTCTCCCAAGTTTTGATATGCAAATTTATTATGATTATAGCATGCCTCCTACTTATGATGATTATATTGATGAAAGTGGGTTTGGAAGAGTGTCAACTTCAGGAAGTAATGATCCCACTATTTTGGAGGATGTTGAATCTTATTGTGATAATTATGAAAGTGGATTTGGAGATATCATGACTTTATTTAGTAATGACTCCACTATCTTGGAAGAGGTTTCAATCGATTATGATGAGAACAAAGTTGCTACCTTTGATGATTAATGTGATGACACTTATGCTATAAAAGGAAGTGATGATTTTATTTATATAACTTGTCATGATTATGAGTACCATTTTTATGAACATTACTCTTTTAATGTGGAAACAATTTATAGTATTCGGGTTTCTTATGATACTCCCACTATTCCGAATGAGAAGAATTTTGCTTATGTGGAGAGTAGTAAATTTTCTATGCTTGTAGATCATGAAAAGAATGCTTTAGGTTCTGGTTATATTGTTGAATTCATTCATGATGCTACTGAAAATTATTATGAGGGAGGAATACATGCTTATAGGAATTGCAATAATATCAAGTTTCCATTCTATGTGCTTAAAATTTCAAAGTTATGCTTGTTTTACCCTCCTATGCAAGTTGATTCTTGTTCCCACAAGTTGTTTGCTCACAAAATCTCTATGCATAGGAAGAGGGTTAGACTTAAATGTGCTAGTCATATTCTTCATGATGCTCTCTTTATGTTTCAATTCTTATATTTTATGTGAGCATCATTGAAATCATCATGCCTAGCTAGGGGCGTTAAACGATAGCGCTTGTTGGGAGGCAACCCAATTTTTATTTTTGTTCCTGTTTATTAATAAATAATTTATCTAGCCTCTGTTATGATTGAGTTTTTATGTTTTAATTAGTGTTTTTTCCCAGTAGAACCTTTGGGAAGACTTGGGGAAAGTCTTTGCGATCTTTCTGTAAAAAACAGAAACTTTAGCGCTCACGATATTTGCTGCTATGTTTTACTGGCGAGTGCTACTTAGTTGATTCTTTTTTAAGATGATTAATAGATAAATTCCTCACATCCAGCAATTCATTTTAGAATTTTTGGGGTTATATAAGTATTCGAAACCTACAGATTACTACAGACTGTTCTGTTTTGACAGATTCTGTTTTCTATGTGTTGTTTGCTTATTTTCATGAATCTATGAGTAGTATCGGAGGGTATGAACCATAGAGAAGCTGTAATACAGTAGATATTACACCAATATAAATTTATAATGAGTTCACAACAGTACCTAAGTGGTGATTTATTTTCTTATACTAACGGAGCTTACGAGCTTTCCGTTGAGTTTTGTGTTGTGAAGTTTTCAAGTTTTGGGTAAAGATTCGATGGACTATGGAATAAGGAGTGGCAAGAGCCTACGCTTGGGGATTCCCAAGGCATCCCAAGGTATTATTCAAGGACAACCAAGAGCCTAAGCTTGGGGATGCCCCGGATGGCATCCCCTCTTTCGTCTTCGTTCATCAGTAACTTTACTTGGAGCTATATTTTTATTCACCACATGATATATGTTTTGCTTTGAGCATCATTTTGTTTTCTTTTGTTTTGCTTGATGTTTGAATAAAATACCAAGATATGAAATTCTTAAATGTTATAGAGTCTTCATATAGTTGCATAATTATTGGACTACTCATTGATCTTCACTTATATCTTTCGAAGTAGTTTGCTCTAGTGCTTCACTTATATCCTTTTAGAGCACGGTGGTGGTTTTATTTTATAGAAATTATTGAACTCTCATGCTTCACTTATATCATTTTGAGAGTCTTTTAGAACATCATGGTAGTTTGCTTTGGTTATGAAATTAGTCCTGATATGTTAGGCGTCCAAGATGGGTATAATAAAAACTATCATAAAAAGTGCATTGAATACTATGAGAAGTTTGATACTTGATGATTGTTTTGAGATATGGAGATGGTGATATTACAGTCATGCTAGTTGAGTAGTTGTGAATTTGAGAAATACTTGTGTTGAAGTTTGTGATTTCCGTAGCATGCACGTATGGTGAACCGTTATGTGATGAAGTTGGAGCATGGTTTATTTATTGATTGTCTTCCTTATGAGTGGAGGTCGGGGATGAACGATGGTCTTTTCCTACCAATCTATCCCCCTAGGAGCATGCGTGTAGTACTTTGTTTCGATAACAATTAGATTTTTGCAATAAGTATATGAATTCTTTATGACTAATGTTGAGTCCATGGATTATACGCACTCTCACCCTTCCACCATTGCTACCCTCTCTTGTGTCGCGCAACTTTTGCTGGTACCATACACCTGTTGGGGAACATAGCAGAATTTTAAAATTTTCTACGCATCACCAAGATCAATCTATGGAGTCATCTATCAATGAGGTAGAGGGGAGTGCATCTGCATACCCTTGTACATCGCGAGCGGAAGCGTTCAAGAGAACGGGGTTGATGGAGTCGTACTCGTCGTGATCCAAATCACCGATGACCGAGCACCGAACGGATGGCACCTCCGTGTTCAACACACGTATGGTTGGGGAAGACGTCTCCTCCTTCTTGATCCAGCAAGGGGAAGGAGAGGTTGATGGAGATCCAGCAGCACGACGGCGTGGTGATGGAAGCAGCGGTGATCTCGGTAGGGCTTCGCCAAGCTCCAACGAGAGAGAGAGAGGTGTTACGAGGGGAGAGGGAGGCGCCAGGGACTTGGGTGCGGCTGCCCTCCCTCCCCCCACTATATATAGGACCCCTAGGGGGGGTGCCGTCCCTAGGAGATCCAATCTCCAAGGGGGGCGGCGGCCAAGGGGGAGACTTGCCCCCCAAGTCAGGTAGGGCGCCCCCACCCCTAGGGTTTCCAACCCTAGGCGCAGGGGGAGGCCCATGGGGGGCACACCAGCCCACCAGGGGCTAGCTCCCCTCCCACTTCAGCCCATGGGGCCCTCCGGGATAGGTGGCCCCACTCGGTGGACCCCCGGGACCCTTCCGGTGGTCCCGGTACAATACCGATTACCCCCGAAACTTTCCCGATGGCCGAAACTGGACTTCCTATATATAAATCTTCACCTCCGGACCATTTCGGAAATCCCCGTGACGTCCGAGATCTCATCCGGGACTCCGAACAATTTTTGGGTTACCGCATACTAATATCTCTACAACCCTAGCGTCACCGAACCTTAAGTGTGTAGACCCTACGGGTTCGGGAGACATGCAGCCATGATCGAGACGACTCTCCGGTCAATAACCAACAGCGGGATATTGATACCCATGTTGGCTCCCACATGTTCCACGATGATCTCATCGGATGAACCACGATGTCAAGGATTCAATCAATCCCGTATTCAATTCCCTTTGTCAATCAGTACGTTACTTGCCCAAGATTCGATCGTCGGTATCCCAATACCTCGTTCAATCTCGTTACCGGCAAGTCACTTTACTCGTACCGTAATGCATGATCCCGTGACCAAACACTTGGTCACATTGAGCTCATTATGATGATGCATTACCGAGTGGGCCCGGAGATACCTCTCCGTCATACGGAGTGACAAATCCCAGTCTCGATCCGTGTCAACCCAACAGATACTTTCGGGGATACCTGTAGTATACCTTTATAGTCACCCAGTTACGTTGTGACGTTTGGTACACCCAAAGCACTCCTACACCATCCGGGAGTTACACGATCTCTTGGTCTAAGGAAATGATACTTGACATTGGAAAAGCTCTAGCAAACGAACTACACGATCTTGTGCTATGCTTAGGATTGGGTCTTGTCCATCACATCTTCTCCTAATGATGTGATCCCGTTATCAATGACATCCAATGTCCATAGTCAGGAAACCATGACTATCTATTGATCAACGAGCTAGTTAACTAGAGGCTCACTAGGGACATGTTATGGTCTATGTATTCACACATGTATTATGATTTCCGGATAACACAGTTATAGCATGAATAATAGACAATTATCATGAACAAGGAAATATAATAATAATCATTTTATTATTGCCTGTAGGGCATATTTCCAACAGTCTCCCACTTGCACTAGAGTTAATAATCTGGTTACATTGTGATGAATCGAACACCCATAAAGTTCTGGTGTTGATCATGTTTTGCTCGCGGAAGAGGTTTAGTCAACGGATCTGCGACATTCAGATCCGTATGTACTTTGCAAATATCTACGTCTCCATCTTGAACATTTTCACGAATGGAGTTGAAGCGACGCTTGATGTGCCTGGTCTTCTTGTGAAACCTGGGCTCCTTGGCAAGGGCAATAGCTCTAGTGTTGTCACATAAGAGAGTGATCATCCCCGATGCATTGGGTATGACTTCTAGGTCGGTGATGAACTCCTTCATCCAGATTGCTTCATGCACTGCCTCCGAGGCTGCCATGTACTCCGCTTCACATGTAGATCCCGCCATGACGCTTTGCTTGCAACTGCACCAGCTTACTGCCCCACCATTCAAAATATACACGTATCTGGTTTGTGACTTAGAGTCATCCTGATCTGTGTCGATGCTAGCGTCGATGTAACCCTTTACGACGAGCTCCTCGTCACCTTCATATACGAGAAACATATCCTTAGTCCTTTTCAGGTACTTCAGGATGTTCTTGACTGATGTCCAGTGTTCCATGCCGGGATTACTTTGGTACCTTCCTACCAAACTTACGGCAAGGTTTACATCAGGTCTGGTACACAGCATGGCATACATGATAGACCCTATGGCTGAGGCATAGGGGATGACACTCATATTTTCTCTATCTTCTGTCATGGTCGGACATTGAGCTGAGCTCAATTTCACACCTTGCAACACAGGCAATAACCCCTTCTTGGACTGATCCATATTGAACTTCTTCAATATCTTATCAAGGTATGTGCTTTGTGAAAGACCTATGAGGCGTCTCGATCTATCTCTATAGATCTTGATGCCTAATATGTAAGAAGCTTCTCCAAGGTCCTTCATTGAAAAACACTTATTCAAGTAGGCCTTAATACTGTCCAAAAGTTCTATATCATTTCCCATCAAAAGTATGTCATCCACATATAATATGAGAAATGCTATAGAGCTCCCACTCACTTTCTTGTAAACGCAGGCTTCTCCATAAGTCTGCATAAACCCAAACGCTTTGATCATTTCATTAAAGCAAATGTTCCAACTCCGAGATGCTTGCACCAGCCCATAGATGGAGTGCTGGAGCTTGCATACCTTGTTAGCATTCTTAGGATCGACAAAACCTTCCGACTGCATCATATACAATTCTTCCTTAAGAAAGCCATTAAGGAATGCTGTTTTGATGTCCATTTGCCATATCTCATAATCATAGTATGCGGCAATTGCTAACATGATTCGGACGGACTTCAACTTGACTACGGGTGAGAAGGTCTCATCGTAGTCAACCCCTTGAACTTGTCGATAACCCTTAGCGACAAGTCGAGCCTTATAGATGGTAACATTACCATCCATGTCCGTCTTCTTCTTAAAGATCCATTTATTCTCTATCGCTCGCCGATCATCGGGCAAGTCTGTCAAAGTCCATACTTTGTTTACATACATGGATCCTATCTCGGATTGCATGGCTTCAAGCCATTTGTTGGAATCTGGGCCCGCCATTGCTTCTTCATAGTTCGAAGGTTCACCGTTGTCTAACAACATGATTTCCAGGACAGGGTTGCCATACCATTCTGGTGTAGAATGTGTCCTTGTGGACCTTCGAAGTTCAGTAGCAACTTGATCTGAAGTACCTTGATCATCATCATTAACTTCCTCTCTAGTCGGTGCAGGCACCACAGGAACATCTTCCTGGGCTGCGCTAATTTACGGTTCAAGAGTCAGTACTTCATCGAGTTCTACTTTCCTCCCACTTACTTCTCTCGAGAGAAACTCTTTCTCCAGAAAGGACCCGTTCTTGGCAACAAAGATCTTGCCTTCGGATCTGAGGTAGAAGGTATACCCAATGGTTTCCTTAGGGTATCCTATGAAGACGCATTTTTCCGACTTGGGTTCGAGCTTTTCAGGTTGAAGTTTCTTGACATAAGCATCGCATCCCCAAACTTTTAGAAACAACATCTTAGGTTTCTTCCCAAACCATAATTCATACAGTGTCGTCTCAAAGGATTTAGACGGTGCCCTATTTAAAGTGAATGTAACTGTCTCTAGAGCGTATCCCCAAAATGATAGCGGTAAATCAGTGAGTGACATCATAGATTGCACCATATCCAATAGAGTGCGATTATGACGTTCGGACACACCGTTACGCTGAGGTGTTCCAGGCGGCGTGAGTTGTGAAACGATTCCACATTTCCTTAAGTGCGTACCAAATTTGTGACTTAAATATTCTCCCCCACGATCTGATCATAAGAATTTTATCTTTCGGTCACGTTGATTCTCTACCTCATTCTGAAATTCCTTGAACTTTTCAAAGGTCTCAGCCTTGTGTTTCATCAAATAGATATACCCATATCTACTTAAGTCATCAGTGAGAGTGAGAACATAACGATAGCCACCGCGAGCCTCAACGCTCATTGGACCGCACACATCAGTATGTATAATTTCCAATAAGTTGGTTGCTCGCTCCATTGTTCCGGAGAACGGAGTCTTGGTCATTTTACCCATGAGGCATGGTTCGCACGTGTCAAATGATTCGAAATCAAGAGACTCCAAAAGTCCATCTGTATGGAGCTTCTTCATGTGTTTGACACCGATGTGACCAACGCGGCAGTGCCACAGATATGTGGGACTATCATTATCAATCTTACATCTTTTGGTATTCACACTATGAATATGTGTAACATGATGTTCGAGATTCATTAAGAATAAACCATTGACCAGCGGGGCATGACCATAAAACATATCTCTCATATAAATAGAACAACCATTATTCTCGGATTTAAATGAGTAGCCATCTTGTATTAAACGAGATCCAGATACAATGTTCATGCTCAAAGCTGGCACTAAATAACAATTATTGAGGTTTAAAACTAATCCCGTAGGTAAATGTAGAGGTAGCGTGCCGACGGCGATCACATCGACCTTGGAACCATTCCCGACGCGCATCGTCACCTCGTCCTTTGCCAGTCTCCGTTTATTCCGCAGCTCCTGTTTTGAGTTACAAATGTGAGCAACCGCACCGGTATCAAATACCCAGGAGCTACTACGAGTACTGGTAAGGTACACATCAATTACATGTATATCACATATACCTTTAGTGTTGCCGGCCTTCTTGTCCGCTAAGTATTTGGGGTAGTTCCGCTTCCAGTGTCCCTTTCCCTTGCAATAAAATCACTCAGTCTCAGGTTTGAGTCCATTCTTTGGCTTCTTCCCGGCAACTGATTTACCGGGCGCGGCAACTCCCTTGTCGTGCTTCTTGAAGTTCTTCTTACCCTTGCCTTTCTTGAAACTAGTGGTTTTATTGACCATCAACAATTGATGTTCCTTTTTAATTTCTACCTCCTCTGATTTCAGCATTGAAAATACTTCAGGAATAGTTTTCACCATCCCCTGCATATTGTAGTTCATCACAAATCTCTTGTAGCTAGGTGGGAGCGACTGAAGGATTCTGTCAATGACCGCCTCGTCCGGGAGGTTAATGTCCAGCTGGGACAAGCGATTGTGCAACCCAGACATTTTGAGTATGTGCTCACTGACAGAACTATTTTCCTCCATCTTACAACTGTAGAACTTGTCGGGGACTTCATATCTCTCGACCCGGGCATGAGCTTGGAAAACCATTTTCAGCTCTTCGAACATCTCATATGCTCCGTGTTTCTCAAAACGCTTTTGGAGCCCCGGTTCTAAGTTGTAAAGCATGCCGCACTGAACGAGGGAGTAATCATCAGCACGTGACTGCCAAGCGTTCATAACGTCTTGGTTCTCTGGGATGGGTGCTTGACCTAGCAGTGCTTCTAGGACATATGCTTTCTTGGCAGCTATGAGGATGATCATCAGGTTCCGGACCCAGTCCGTATAGTTGCTGCCATCATCTTTCAGCTTGGTTTTCTCTAGGAACGCGTTGAAGTTGAGGTTGACATGAGCGTTGGCCATTTGATCTACAAGACATTTTGCAAAGGTTTTTATACTAAGTTCATCTAATCAAATTATTTAATGAACTCCCACTCAGACAGACATCCCTCTTGTCATCTAAGTGATACATGATCCGAGTCAACTAGGTCGTGTCCGATCATCACGTGAGACGGACTAGTCATCATCGGTGAACATCTTCATGTTGATCGTATCTTCTATACGACTCATGTTCGACCTTTTGGTCTTGCGTGTTCCGAGGCCATGTCTGTACATGCTAGGCTCGTCAAGTCAACCTAAGTGTATTGCGTGTGTAAATCTGGCTTACACCCATTGTATTCGAACGTTAGAATCTATCACACCCGATCATCACGTGGTGATTCGAAACAACGAACCTTCGCAATGGTGCGCAGTTAGGGGGAACACTTTCTTGAAATTATTGTGAGGGATCATCTTATTTAAGCTACCGTTGTTCTAAGCAAATAAGATGTAAAACATGATAAACATCACATGCAATCAAATAGTGACATGATATGGCCAATATCATTTTGCTCCTTTTGATCTCTATCTTCGGGGCGCCATGATCATCACCGTCACCGGCATGACACCATGATCTCCATCATCATGATCTCCATCATCGTGTCTTCATGAAGTTGTCTCATCATCTATTACTTCTACTACTATGGCTAACGGTTTAGCAATAAAGTAAAGTAATTACATGACGTTTATGTTGACATGCAGGTCATAAATAAATTAAGACAACTCCTATGGCTCCTGCCGGTTGTCATACTCATCGACATGCAAGTCGTGATTCCTATTACAAGAACATGATCAATCTCATACATCACATATATCATTCATCACATCCTTTTGGCCATATCACATCACACGGCATATGCCGCAAAAACAAGTTAGACGTCCTCTAATTGTTGTTGCAAGTTTTTACGTGGCTGCTATAGGTTTCTAGCAAGAATGTTTCTTACCTACGCCAAAACCACAACATGATATGCCAATTTCTATTTACCCTTCATAAGGACCCTTTTCATCGAATCCGACCCGACTAAAGTGGGAGAGACATACACCCGCTAGCCACCTTATGCAACTAGTGCATGTCAGTTGGTGGAACCAGTCTCACGTAACCGTACGTGTAAGGTCGGTCCGGGCCGCTTCATCCCACGATGTCGCCGAATCAAGATAAGACTAGTAACGACAAGTAAATTGACCAAATCAACGCCCACAACAACTTGTGTTCTACTCGTGCATAGAAACTACGCATAGACCTAGCTCATGATGCCACTATTGGGGAACGTAGCAGAATTTTAAAATTTTCTACGCATCACCAAGATCAATCTATGGAGTCATCTAGCAACTAGGGAGAGTGGAGTGCATCTACATACCCTTGTAGATCGCGAGCGGAAGCGTTCAAGAGAACGGGGTTGATGGAGTCGTACTCGTCGGGATCCAAATCACCGATGACCGAGCACCGAACGGACGGCACCTCCGCGTCCAACACACGTACAATTGGGGAAGACGTATCCTCCTTCTTGATCCAGCAAGGGGAAGGATAGGTTGATGGAGATCCAGCAGCACGACGGCGTGGTGGTGGAAGCAGCGGTGATCTCGGCAGGGCTTCGCCAAGCTCCAACGAGAGAGATAGGTGTTACGAGGGGAGAGGGAGGCGCCAGGGACTTGGGTGCGGCTGCCCTCCCTCCCCCCACTATATATAGGACTCCTAGGGGGGCGCCCGCCCTAGGAGATCCAATCTCCAAGGGGGGCGGCGGCCAAGGGGGGGACTTGCCCCCCAAGTCAGGTGGGGCGTCCCCCACCCCTAGGGTTTCCAACCCTAGGTGCAGGGGGAGGCCCATGGGGGGCGCACCAGCCCACCAGGGGCTGGTTCCCCTCCCACTTCAGCCCATGGGGCCCTCCGGGATAGGTGGCCCCACCCGATGGACCCCCGGGACCCTTTCGGTGGTCCCGGTACAATACCGATTACCCCCGAAACTTTCCTAATAGCCGAAACTGGACTTCCTATATATAAATCTTCACCTACGGACCATTCCGGAAATCCTCGTGACGTCCGGGATCTCATCCGGGACTCCAAACAATTTTCGGGTTACTACATACTAATATCTCTACAACCCTAGCGTCATCGAACCTTAAGTGTGTAGACCCTACGGGTTCGGGAGACATGCAGACATGACCGAGACGACTCTCCGGTCGATAACCAACAGTGGGATCTGGATACTCATGTTGGATCCCACATGTTCCACGATGATCTCATCGAATGAACCACGATGTCAAGGATTCAATCAATCCCGTATTCAATTCCCTTTGTCAATCGGTACGTTACTTGCCCAAGATTCGATCGTCGGTATCCCAATACCTCGTTCAATCTCGTTAACGGCAAGTCACTTTACTCGTACCGTAATGCATGATCCCATGACCAAAAACTTGGTCACATTGAGCTCATTATGATGATGCATTACCGAGTGGGCCCGGAGATACCTCTCCGTCATACGGAGTGACAAATCCCAGTCTCGATCCGTGTCAACCCAACAGATACTTTCGGGGATACCTGTAGTATACCTTTATAGTCACCCAGTTACGTTGTGACGTTTGGTACACCCAAAGCACTCCTACGGCATCCGGAAGTTACACGATCTCATGGTCTAAGGAAATGATACTTGACATTGGAAAAGCTCTAGCAAACGAACTACACGATCTTGTGCTATGCTTAGGATTGGGTCTTGTCCATCACATCATTCTCCTAATGATGTGATCCCGTTATCATTGACATCCAATGTCCATAGTCTGGAAACCATGAATATCTATTGATCAACGAGCTAGTTAACTAGAGGCTCACTAGGGACATGTTATGGTCTATGTATTCACACATGTATTATGATTTGCGGATAACACAATTATAGCATGAAAAATAGACAATTATCATGAACAAGGAAATATAATAATAATCATTTTATTATTGCCTCTAGGGTATATTTCCAACAACACCCACCATTACCTACCTCAAAACAGCCACCATACCTACCTATTATGGCATTTCCATAGCCATTCCGAGATATATTGCCATGCAACTTTCCACCGTTCCATTTATTATGACACGCTTCATCATTGTCATATTGTTTTGCATGATCGTGTAGTTGACATCGTATTTGTGGCAAAGCCACAGTTCATAATTCTTTCATACATGTCACTCATGAGTCATTGCACATCCCGGTACACCGCCGGAGGCATTCATATAGATTCATATTTTGTTCTAAGTATCAAGTTGTAATTCTTGAGTTGTAAGTAAATAGAAGTGTGATCATCATCATTATTAGAGCATTGTCCCATGTGAGGAAAGGATGATGGAGACTATGACTCCCCCACAAGTTGGGATGAGACTACGGACGAAAAAAGAGAGAGAAAACAAGAGGCCATAAAAAAAGAGAAGGCCCAAAAAAAACAAAAAATGAGAGAAAAAGAGAGAAGGGGCAATGCTACTATCCTTTTACCACACTTGTGCTTCAAAGTAGCACCATGATCTTCATGATAGAGAGTCTCCTATGTTGTCACTTTCATATACTAGTGGGAATATTTCATTATAGAACTTGGCTTGTATATTCCAATGATGGGCTTCCTCAAAATGCCCTAGGTCTTCCTGAGCAAGTGAGTTGGATGCACACACATTTAGTTTCTTTTTGAGCTTTCATACACTTATAGCTATAGTGCATCCATTGCATGGCAATCCCTACTCACTCACATTGATATCTATTGATGGGCATCTCCATAGCCCGTTGATACGCCTAGTTGATGTGACACTATCTTCTCCTTTTTGTCTTCTACACAACCACTATTCTATTCCACCTATAGTGCAATGCCCATGGCTCACGCTCAAGTATTGCGTGAAGATTGAAAAAGTTTGAGAACATCAAAAGTATGAAACAATTGCTTGGCTTGTCATCGGGGTTGTGCATGATTAAAATATTTTGTGTGATGAAGATAGAGCATAGCCAGACTATATGATTTTGTAGGGATAGCTTTCTTTGGCCATGTTATTTTGAGAAGACATGATTACTTTGTTAGTATGCTTGAAGTATTATTATTTCTATGTCAATATTAAACTTTTGTCTTGAATCTTTCGGATCTGAATATTCTTGCCACAATAAAAATAATTAGATGGATAAATATGTTAGGTAGCATTCCACATCAAAAAGTATGTTTTCATCATTTACCTACTCGAGGACGAGCAGGAATTAAGCTTGGGGATGCTTGATACGTCTCCAACGTATCTATAATTTCTTATTGTTCCATGCTATTATATTATCAATCTTGTATGTTTTATATGCATTTATATGCTATTTTATATGATTTTTGGGACTAACCTATTAACCTAGAGCCCAGTGCCGGTTTATGTTTTTTCCTTGTTTTAGAGTATCGTAGAAAAGGAAAATCAAATGGAGTCCAATTGACCTGAAACTTCACGGAACTTATTTTTGGACCAGAAGAAGCCCACGGAGCATCGGAGATGGACCAGAAGAGTCCTGGGCTGCCCACAAGGGTGGGGGAGCGCCCACCCCCCTGGGCGCGCCTCCCTGCCTCATGGACAGCCCGGAACCCCCCTGACTTGTTCTCGATGCCATAACCTCTTATATATACAGAAACGTCCAGAAAGAAACCTAGATCCAGAGTTCCACCGCCGCAAGCCTCTGTAGCCACCAAAAACCAATCGGGACCCTGTTCCGGGACCCTGCTGAAGGGGGGAATCCCTCTCCGGTGGCCATGTTCATCATCCCCACGCTCTCCATGACGAGGAGGGAGTAGTCCACCCTTAGGGCTGAGGGTATGTACCAGTAGCTAGGTGTTTGATCTCTCTCTCTCTTGTGTTCTTGAGGTGGTACAATCTTGATGTATCGCGAGCTTTGCTTTTATAGTTGGATCTTATGATGTTTCTCCCTAAGGGAGTCCTGGATTAGGGGGTGTTCGGGTAGCCGGACTATACCTTCAGCCGGACTCCTGGACTATGAAGATACAAGATTGAAGACTTCGTCCCGTGTCCGGATGGGACTTTCCTTGGCGTGGAAGGCAAGCTTGGCGATGCGGATACTCAAGATCTCCTACCATTGTAACCGACTTTATGTAACCCTAACCCTATCCGGTGTCTATATAAACCGGAGGGTTGTAGTCCGTAGGCAATCAACCCCATATACAACAATCACATCGTAGGTTAGCTTCTAGGGTTTAGCCTCCTTGATCTTGTGGTAGATCTACTCTTGTACTACCCATATCATCAATATTAATCAAGCAGGACGTAGGGTTTTACCTCCATCAAGATGGCCCAAACCTGGGTAAAACATCGTGTTCCCTGCCTCCTGTTACCATCCGGCCTTGACGCACAGTTCGGGCCCCCCTACCCGAGATCCCCCGGTTTTGACACCGACATTGGTGCTTTCATTGAGAGTTCCTCTGTGTCGTCGCCTTTAGGCCCAATGGCTCCTTTGATCATCTACAACGATGCAGTCCAGGGTGAGACTTTTCTCCCCAGACAGATCTTCGTCTTCGGCGGCTTCGCACTGCGGGTCAATTCGCTTGGCCACCTTGAGCAGATCGAAAGCTACGCCACTGTCCATCAGGTAAGGTTTGGAAGCCTAAACTACACGGCTGACATCCACGGGGACTTGATCTTCGACGGATTCGAGCCACAGCCAGGCGCGCCGCACTGTCTCGATGGGCATGATATAGCTCTGCCGCCGAGCAGCGCCTTGGAGGCCGCACACACATCGGTTCCGACCATTGATTCGGAGCCTACTGCACCAATCGAGGATCAGCGGTTGGACGCTGCCTCAGGGGCTGTGATCTCAAAGGCGATCGAGCCGAACTCCAGCCCAGCACTCCGCATGGCCCGTGACTCCGAGGAGCCGGATTCCTCTCCGAACTCCGAGCCCCCCGCGCCCCTGCCGATCGAATCCGATTGGGCGTTGATAATGGAGTTCACCGCCGCGGACATCTTTTAGCACTCGCCCTTCGGTGACATCCTGAATTCTCTTAAGTCTCTATCTTTATCAGGAGAGCCCTGGCCGGACTACGGTCCGCAAGGATGGGATACGGACGATGAAGAAATTCAAAGCCCACCCACCACCCACTTTGTAGCCACTGTCGACGATCTAACCGACATGCTTGACTTCAGCTCCGAGGACATCGACGGCATGGACGATGATGTAGGAGACGAACAGGAACCAGCACCTATAGGGCGCTGGAAGGCCACCTTGTCATATGACATATATATGGTGGATACTCCAAAAGATGGAGGTGGCGATGGAACAGTGGGGGATGACGCCCCCAAGAAACAGCCAAAGCGCCAGCGTCAGCGGCGCCGCTCTAAATCCCACCAAAGCAAAAACGGTGATTCCGGCACGGGAGATAATACTACCCCGGATAGCGCCGAAGAACACCCACCTCAGCAAGATTCGACGCGGGAAGATGGAAAAGCCAGCCCTCATGAGAGAGCGGCAGACCAAGAGGTCGAGGATGATAACTATACGCCTCCCTCCGAAGACGAGGCAAGCCTCGATGACGACGAATTCGTCATACCATCAGACCCCACTGAACAAGAGCGTTTTAAACGCAGGCTTTTAGCCATGGCAAGCATCCTCAAGAAAAAGCAGCAACAGCTTAGAGCTACCCAAGATTTGCTAGCTGACAGATGGACTGAAGTCCTTGCGGCCAAAGACTATGAACTCGAACGCCCCTCCAAGAGTTACCCGAAGCGCAGGCCGCTACCCCGATCAGAGGAGGAAGCACCTACATCACCAGCGCATGACATGGCAGACCGGCCACCTCGCGGCCATGACAGAGAGGCCTCTCGGCCCTTCACCCAAGCCATGCCCCGACGCCACTCAACTAAGGCACGGGAAAATGCGCCCGACCTGCGAGACATACTGGAGGATAAGGCAAGACAAACAAGATCGATCTACGGATCACGCAGGTGCCCTACGACATGTGACAATGATCTTCAGTCCGGATACAAATCCGGCCGGGCCGAACACAACAGACATAGCTCTTCCGAGCTGCGTCGTGATATAGCCCAGTACAGAGGCGCTGCACACCCGCTATGCCTCACGAATGAAGTAATGGATCATAAAATCCCAGAGGGTTTCAAACCCGTAAACATCGAATCATACGATGGCACAATAGATCCGGCGGTATGGATCGAGGATTATCTCCTTCACATTCACATGGCACACGGCGATGATCTACACGCCATCAAATACCTCCCGCTCAAACTTAAAGGACCGGCCCGGCATTGGCTTAACAGCTTGCCAACAGACTCAATCGGTTCTTGGGAGGACCTGGAAGCCGCATTCCTCGACAACTTCCAGGGCACTTACGTTCGACCGCCGGATGCTGACGACTTAAGCCACATAATTCAGCAGCCAGAAGAATCGGCTAGACAATTCTGGACACGGTTCCTAACAAAGAAAAACCAGATAGTCGATTGTCCGGATGCAAAGGCCCTAGCAGCCTCCCCTACAGTATCGTCACCGTAGTAGAGTTTAACCACCAAATTCGGGATGGATTGGTGTGGTTCCTCTACGCCTAGGACACCAGAATATCGAACCATGAACAAGGAAAGGCATGAGATAAATATTGGCTAGTAATTGTGAAGCCCCAATTCTTGACTGAAAGGGACACCAAAGGCCTCTGCCCTCCCTCTCTATCTATCTAAGAGATGGAAGGGCAGAGCTTTTTTTGGTTTTTTCATCTTTTCATCAAAGAGTTGAACAATGAAGATAGATGGCAAGTGCCTGATCGATTTGATCAGGCCGTGTAGGAACAAGGTTCAAATCGTTCGTTCGTTAGGATGCCTCAGCTACATACATCATTGCACTTCCACTTGACACCTATTTAAATGACTCGTCTTGCCGCTACCTTATCCTATTTCCATACTTCTGTCGCTCCATCCCCGTATGGGTGGAGAACCCGTCGCTGTCTCGGCTGTGATACCGGAAGCTCTAGGGAAGTGGAAGGAGAGAGCACTCATCTTGGGGTGGGCTTACTACTTATATCCTTTCAGCAGTTATCCTCTCTGCACTTGGCTACCCAGCGTTTACCGTAGGCACGATAACTGGTACACCAGAGGTGCGTCCTTCCTGGTCCTCTCGTACTAGGGAAAGGTCATCTATACATACAACATGCCGACGGTTAAACAACTTATTAGAAACGCAAGACAGCCAATACGAAATGCTCGAAAAATGGCCGCGCTTAAAGGATGTCCTCAGCGTCGAGGAACATGTGCTAGGGTGTATGTGCGACTCGTTCAGATCATGACTTCAAACAAATATAAAAAATGAAGTATCCATGATTAGTACCAATGAATAGGATATAGCTTCTCTATCCTAGGTTTCTATGGTATATGGAATTTATGGTTTCCTTTGGTGCAAATCCAATTATCTAAATTGGAAATAAGAAGCAATTCTCCCATTGGTAGCAAATGGTTATCCATTAAGCGGAGGAAATAGTAATAAAAAGAAAAAGGCTTATGCTCCTTTATCTTAAAAGAACGGACTAATAGGGTCAGCTACTTAGCCAACTTTCATAATTAAATACCGTCACTGTATGGATATTAAATGATAGGAAGTGCTAGGAAGTGAAATAGAATGAAATAGAGCCACTTTGGGCTTCCCTATGAAATGAGGCATGGAATGGATCCACTACGAAGAAATTATGGGAGTTACGAAAGAAGCTTCGGACTCATATTGTTCATGGGTTGAGAGCGGGAGTTGAACTCTAGGAGGTCGAATCCCCCCTTGTTCCTCAGTAGCTCAGTGGTAGAGCGGTCGGCTGTTAACTGACTGGTCGTAGGTTCGAATCCTACTTGGGGAGATTTTATTCATTCTTTAATGTAAGAATTTTAATGTAAGAATAAAGAATTGAATTAAAGGGCTTGCTTTGACCCTTAGGAGTAGGTAACCCATTCGCTATCCTTGTTTCTATTTCTATTGCATTCTATCTCATCATATCACATTCTGTTCTACGATTCCACTTCGACAAAAGGAAAGAGCATACCTAAGTTCAATAGCTTTACGTCCGCTATCCCGATCATGATTTTCCTACCCTCAGGGGGAAAGTAAAGGCCCTTCACCCTTTGGAAGGCTGTGGGCGAGGAGGGATTCAAACCCCCGACACCGTGGTTCGTAGCCACGTGCTCTAATCCTCTGAGCTACAGGCCTAGCTGTCTCCACTGGATCTCTTCCTGGGGGTACCCCTTCATTTCAGGTTAAGAAGATGGGAAAGCGCCTTTCTCTCTATAAGAACAGTGCGTTCCGAGGTGTGAAGAGGGAGAGAGGGGATGTGATGATTGAGGTTTTGAATAAGACGACCTTTGCATTTTAGATTTGGATCTTTTTCTTATTTCAAAATAGTGAAAAAGTCAAATAAGAGGTGTTAAGCTTTTTATCATTCTGGCACGGAGCTATTTTGCCGCAGTTCAAGCATAACATCCGCGACGAGTGGCTTGCCCGGCACCTAGGACAGGAAAAGCCAAAATCCATGGCAGCTCTCATGACACTCATGACCCGCTTTTGCGCGGGAGAAGACAGTTGGCTAGCTCGCAGTAACAACTTATCGAAGAACCCCGGTAATTCGGATACCAAGGACAAAAGTGGCAGGACACGTCGGAATAAGCAAAAACGCCACGTTAACAGCGACAGCAATGAAGACACGGCAGTCAATGCCGGATTCAAAGGCTATAAATCCGGTCAGTGGAAAAAGCCATTCAAAAAGAATACTCAGGGCCCGTCTAGTTTGGACCGAATACTCGATCGCTTGTGCCAGATACATGGCACCCCCGAAAGGCCAGCCAATCACACTAACAGTGATTGTTGGGTGTTCAAGAAGGCAGGCAAGTTAAGGGCCGAAAACAGAAAGAAGGGGCTGAACAGTGACGACGAGGAGCCCAAGCCGCCGAACAACAATGGACAGAAGGGCTTTCCCCCACAAGTGCGGACGGTGAACATGATATACGCAACCCACATTCCCAAGCGGGAGCAGAAGCGTGCGCTACGGGACGTATACGCGATAGAGCCAGTCGCCCCAAAGTTCAACCCATGGTCCTCCTGCCCGATCACTTTTGATTGAAGGGACCATCCCACTAGCATCTGTCATGGCGGCTTCGCCGCATTGGTTCTCGACCCAATCATCGACGGATTTCATCTCACAAGAGTCCTCATGGATGGCGGCAGTAGCCTAAACCTGCTTTATCAGGATACAGTGCGGAAAATGGGCATAGATCCCTCAAGGATTAGGCCCACAAGAACGACCTTTAAAGGCGTTATACCAGGTGTAGAAGCCAACTGTACAGGCTTAGTAACACTTGACGTGGTCTTCGGATCCCCGGACAATTTCCGAAGCGAAGAGTTAATCTTCGATATAGTCCCGTTTCGCAGTGGCTATCACGCCTTGCTCGGACGAACCGCATTCGCAAAGTTCAATGCGGTGCCGCACTACGCACATCTCAAGCTCAAGATGCCAGGCCCTCGAGGAGTAATTACGGTCAACGGAAACACCGAACGCTCCCTCCGTACGGAGGAGCATACGGCGGCTCTCGCAGCGGAGGTACAAAGTAGCCTTCTCAGACAATTCTCCAGTCCGGCCATTAAAAAGCCAGACACTGCCAAGCGCGCCCGGAGTAACCCACAGAAGGACCGCCTGGCACACTCTGAGCAAGCATAGCAATGCGGCCCCAACCCCAGCTTTCGCGACATAGCGAAACCAGTACCTCGCGTACATAACTACGCCCTTGAAATACCATGGGCACAGGGGAAGGGGCACAATAACGGCACGCCCAAAATACGGCTTAAAACGTACTAGGGGCTGCCGGATTCTTTTTTTAATTTTTTCTTACTTTCAGGACTCCATACTTCGGACGACCTGTTCGGCAATTCGACTGCCGCACAAACGATGCAAGATCCAGGGAGGCAGACAAGCCATGCCGCATTATGGAACTCCCAGGTGGTCTCTGTTACGAGCGGTATACCTGTTTTAAATACAATTCTGCGGCCTGCCCCTGGTCAGGACATACTGAATAGTCCAATATCTTTTTGCTTATCGCACTACTTGTATCATTCGGCTTTGATAAATAGCCTCTCTATAAACAATGCATAGCTTTTGTCTATTTTCTGCATTACTCTCTTTTATATATGTTCATTAATGACATGTTGCACCCGTACACTGTGGTACGGCAAGTATGCCAGGGGCTTCAGTACCCTTCAATATGGTGTGAGAAGTCCGTACACTTTCACAAGTGCGGCACCCCGAACTTATAGCACTATATGCATCGGCTCCGAATCATGATTTGGGTCAATAGTTGGGTTTGCCCGGCTCCTATGTTTTGGTGCCTTACGTTCCGCTATATCGGCTAAGGTAGCACTAGGAGAACCACTGCGATTGTGCCCCGGTTGAGCTGGATTAAGCACCTCAGTGGAGAAAGCTAAAACTGACTGTCATGATGAGGCGAGAGACCGGTCGCTGTTCGAGAGGTTTTTCGAGTCCCTAAAGACTTATGCCGCTTCGAGCGAGGAGCTGGCTTTGTCCGGCCAAGGCATGGATAGCGCCCCGAACTCGGTCTTCCGAACTAGGGGCTTGGCCAAAATTTAAAATTATAAAGTTCTATGGCTAAGTGAGAGTGTTCAAGCATTATAGTCCGATTGCCTGGTTCGTCGTGCTGAACGCCTCCCTCGAAAGACCCAACCATGGGAAAAAGAGCGCTCAGGTTTATCACTGAACACCCCAACACTAGTGGCATGGGGGCAGAAGCCGACGACTAGCCATCTCTCAATTTTTGATAAACGGCCGCACAGAAAATAATATTTTAAATTCAATAAGAATTGCTTAGCGCATATGAACAAGTTTTCAGCGCACAGGATAAAAACGAGCGAGTTTATTCAAAAATTACATCCTTGGTACATTCATCCGCCACAAGGCGGGCACCTGCAAGAACATCCTTGTCATAGTTCTCGGGCTTGCGATGCTCCTTCCCCGGCGGCGGCCCGTCCCTCACAAGCTTTTCACCATCTAGCTTACCCCAGTGCACCTTTGCACTGGCAAGGGCCCTACGGGCACCTTCGATGCAGATGGAGCGCTTGATGACCTCGAGCCTTGGACAGGCCTCCACCAGCCGCCACACCAGCCCGAAGTAGCTCCCAGGCAGGGCCTCTCTGGGCCACAGCCGAACTATGAAGCATTTCATGGCCTGTTCGGCCGCCTTGTGGAGCTCGACCAGCTGTTTCAGCTAGTCGCTCAAGGGCACAGGGTGTCCGGCCTCAGCATATTGAGACCAGAACACCTTCTCAGTCGAGCTGCCCTCTTCAGCTCGGTAGAATGCGGCGGCGTCGGATACGCTGAGGGGAAGATCTGCGAATGCCCCTGGAGAACTCCGGATTCGGGTAAGTAACAGGTAGTTTACTTTTATATTTCTGCTTTACATGAAGAATGCCTTACCCGCTGTTATCTTCTTCACCTCCTCCAACTCTTGGAGGGCCTTTTGGGCTTCGGCCTTGGCAAACTTGGCAGTGTCAAGGGCTGCCGCGAGCTCGGACGCTTGGGTCTTTGACTCAAGCTCCAAACTCTCATGTTTTTTCATGAGATCCTGAAGCTCTTGCTGCACCTCGCTGACCTGAGCCCCAAGTTTCTCTCGCTCGGTGCGCTCTGCGGCCGTTTTCTTTTCGGCCTCGGACAGCTCCTGCTTGAGGGTCGCCACCTCAGTCATGGCCCCTATAATAAGCAGTGCAATCCTGTTATTTTTTGCAATCACGCCTCTCTATAGGCACTTTTTCTGTAAGGTATCTCTTACCTTCCTTTTCCTCGAGCTGCCACTTGGCAAGGCCGAGCTCTTGCTCGGTCCGCTCGAGTCCCTGTTTCAGGGCACCCACCTCCGCAGTCAGTGCGGCGGTGGCTAGCAGCGAAGCCTGCATACACATATTGACTCTTTTTGTTAGACTCCTGCGAAATTTAATAGATCCTCTATTCGGCTTTTCTTTCCGAACGCCAAACAGAGCATCAGGGGCTACTATCTATGCGGTAATATTTTTACATATTTTTACTTACCTCGAAGCCTGTTAGAAGGCTAGCGCAAGCTTCAGTCAGTCCGCTCTTGACGGACTGAACCTTCTGGATCACCGTACTCATAATAGTACGATGCTCCTCGTCGATGGAGGCGCCTTCAAGCACCTCCAGCAGATTGTCCGGCGCCTCCAGTTGGACGGAGGCTGCCGGCTTAGAAGGCTTGCTCCTCTTGGTAGGAGTTCGCCTGCCGCGGTCCGGAATTGGTGAAGATTTCGGCACGGTGTCCGGCTCAAAGCCGGGCTTGGAGCCCTGGGGGGTCTTGTCCCCTTTACTCCTGGAGTCTGGGAGGTCGCCTTGCGGCTCCTCTAGGACCACCTCCTCCTGCCCCGGAGCTCGTTGTGACGCCACTTCGGCGTCATCCGTAGTGCGGGGGGAGACAGCGGGCGGAACTGAGTTCACGTCCGATGAATCCAGGGAGCCGCTTGACGACTCGTTGAGTTCGGCCCGAGGCGGGCTGCATGATTATATTCGACATTAGGGAAAGCTGTGCAACAAAAGGAATATCATGAGTTACTCTGGTATCCGAACACTTACGATTTCGCCGGACACCTGGCCCTGTCTGGCCACTCCTCTTCGTCCTCGTCGGCGTCGGGGGCGTAGTCCGGCGGTGGGGTTTTCCTCTTCTTGGACCCTTCGGCCCCCCTACTGGGCGGCCTTCCTCTTCTTTCCTCCCCGCGCTGGAGGGGGAGAGGTTTCTTCTTCCTCCTCCTCGTCTCCACGGGAGGAGTGCGTCTCGGACTCGTCGGATGACAAGTCTGACCCCACCACATTACGGGCACTCTTTTGAGTCCCCGTGGTCTTCTTCTTCTTGGCCTTCTTTTCCGGCACCACATAAGGCGCCGGAGCCAGCAGCTTCACTAGTAGAGCTGGGGCTGGGTCTTCGGGCAGCGGAGCCGGACAGTTAATTGGTCCGGATATTGCCCGCCAAGCCTGTCAAAGGTAAGGGAGTTTAGACCCCGCGTAGAGTTAAACTATGAAAAAAGCTGAACATCCTGTAAAAGGTGAAGATAGCTTACCTCGCTAGCATGACGCTGTGAGCTGTATCCGTGGTCCTCGGAAGCGGATGCGGGAGCCTTGGCACCTTTGATTAGCGCCTTCCAGACGTCTTCATACGTCGTGTCGAAGAGCCTGTTAAGGGTTCGGTGCTGTGCTGGGTCGAACTCCCACAGAGTAAAGTCCCGTTGTTGACATGGGAGGATTCGGCGAACGAGCATGACCTGGACTACATTTACAAGCCTGATTGGCTTGTTTACCAGGGACTGGATGCATGTCTTCAGTCCGGTCACCTCTTCCTCGTTACCCCATGATAGGCCTGTCTCTTTCCAGGACATGAGCCGCGTGGGGGGTCCGGATCGGAACTCGGGGGCTGCGGTCCATTTCGGATCGCGTGGCTCGGTGATATAAAACCACCCGGCTTGCCACCCCTTTAGGGTCTCTACAAAGGAGCCCTCGAACCACAGGACATTGGCAATCTTGCCCGCCATGGCGCCTCCGCACTCCGCCTGGCTGCCGCACACCACCTTGGGCTTGACGTTGAAGGTCTTGAGCCAGAGGCCGAAATGGGGGCGGATGCGGAGGAAAGCCTCGCAAACGATGATAAACGCCAAGATGTTGAGGATGAAGTTCGGGGCCAGATCATGGAAATCCAGGCCGTAGTAGAACATGAGCCCCCGGACGAATGGGTGAAGTGGAAAACCCAGTCCGCGGAGGAAGTGGGGAAGGAATACTACCCTCTCATGGGGCCTTGGGGTGGGGAGGAGCTACCCCTTCTCGGGAAGCCGGTGCGCGATGTCTTTGGACAAGTATCCGGCCTTACTAAGCTTTTTTACGTCGCCCTCCGTGACGGAGGAGACCTTCCACTTGCCTCCCACTCCGGACATCGCTGGAGAAGGTCGAGGTGGGAAGTGCGGGCTTGGGCGCTGGAGCTCGAGTGCGCAGGAGATGGATAGGCAAAGGAGCAAGAAGGCGTAGGTAAAAAGGTGGATCGTTATCCCCTTATATGGGCGGATGCGGTTGTGCGTCCCCACCTGCCTAATAAAACTCTCTTGCCTCCCAAGCGCCATGGTAAATGGCGCGGTTAGGGTTACCCACATCCGTATTGATGAGAATCCCGTAAAAAGGGCACACGATCTCTGCTTTGACAAGACGTGCCAAGGAAGCCGCCTCGCAAAACATGCTGAGGTGGAAAAGTAAAAACGATTCGAGTAAAGGACTTGGATGTAGTGTGATGGCGCACTGCAGAATACGTCAGCAGATTTGACTTGTGTTAATATTATTCTCTCTATGGCAATATGTGGAAGCTTATTTTGCAGAACCGGACACTACTCTTGGTGTTTACAATCTTCTATGAAGGACTTGGAGGAGAAACCCGCCTTGCAATGCTGAAGACAATTTGCGCGCCGGACTCGTTGTCATTGAAGCCTGGTTCAGGGGCTACTGAGGGAGTCCTGGATTAGGGGGTGTTCGGGTAGCCGGACTATACCTTCAGCCGGACTCCTGGACTATGAAGATACAAGATTGAAGACTTCGTCCCGTGTCCGGATGGGACTTTCCTTGGCGTGGAAGGCAAGCTTGGCGATGCGGATACTCAAGATCTCCTACCATTGTAACCGACTTTATGTAACCCTAACCCTATCCGGTGTCTATATAAACCGGAGGGTTGTAGTCCGTAGGCAATCAACCCCATATACAACAATCACATCATAGGCTAGCTTCTAGGGTTTAGCCTCCTTGATCTCGTGGTAGATCTACTCTTGTACTACCCATATCATCAATATTAATCAAGCAGGACGTAGGGTTTTACCTCCATCAAGAGGGCCCGAACCTGGGTAAAACATCGTGTTCCCTGCCTCCTGTTACCATCCGGCCTTGACGCACAGTTCGGGACCCCCTACCCGAGATCCGCCGGTTTTGACACCGACACTCCCCCTCTACTCTCTTGTAATGGATTGAGTTTTCCCTTTGAAGTTATCTTACCGGATTGAGTCTTTAAGGATTTGAGAACACTTGATGTATGTCTTGCATGTGCTTATCTGTGGTGACAATGGGATATCACGTGATCCACTTGATGTATGTTTTGGTGATCAACTTGCGAGTTCCGTGACCTCGTGAACTTATGCATAGGGGTTGGCACATGTTTTCGGCTTGACTCTCCGGTAGAAACTTTGGGGCACTCTTTGAAGTTCTTTGTGTTGGTTGAATAGATGAATCTGAGATTGTGTGATGCATATCGTATAATCATACCCACGGATACTTCAGGTGACATTGGAGTATCTAGGTGACATTAGGGTTTTGCTTGATTTGTGTCTTAAGGTGTTATTCTAGTACGAACTCTATGATAGATCGAACAGAAAGAATAGCTTCATGTTATTTTACTATGGACTCTTGAATAGATCGATCAAAAAGGGTAACTTTGAGGTGGTTTAATACCCTACCATAATCTCCTCGTTTGTTCTCCGCTATTAGAGACTTTGGAGTGACTCTTTGTTGCATGTTGAGGGATATTTATATGACCCAATTATGTTATTATTTTTGAGAGAACTTGCACTAGTGAAAGTATGAACCCTAGGCCTTGTTTCAAAGCATTACAATACCGTTTATGCTCACTTTTATCATTTGCTACCTTGCTGTTTTTATATTTTCAGATTACAAAAACCATTATCTACTATCCATATTGCACTTGTATCACCATCTCTTCGCCGAACTAGTGCACCTATACAATTTACCATTGTATTGGGTGTGTTGGGGACACAAGAGACTCTTTGTTATTTGGTTGCAGGGTTGCTTGAGAGAGACCATCTTCATCCTACACCTCCCACGGATTGATAAACCTTAGGTCATCCACTTGAGGGAAATTTGCTACTGTCCTACAAACCTCTGCACTTGGAGGCCCAACAACGTCTACAACAAGAAGGTTGTGTAGTAGACATCACCGCTGCCGCGCAGGCCTCGCCGCCCCCTACTACTCCCACCGCTGGCCAGGCCATCCCTCTACTCACCCACATCCCTCCACTGTTGTGGCTTCGCCGCCTCTGGGTCATTCCCTTCCTGGGTCTCGCCGTTGTCCATCGCGCTGGTGTTATCGGCACGGCGTCGTCAATGTTGTCAACAAACGACAACATCGGAAGAGGGATGTGAAGGAAATATGCCCTGGAGGCAATAATAAAGTTATTATTTATTTCCTTATTCTCATGATAAATGTTTATTATTCATGCTAGAATTGTATTAACCGGAAACGTAATACATGTGTGAATACATGGACAAACAGAGTGTCACTAGTATGCCTCTACTTGACTAGCTCGTTAATCAAAGATGGTTATGTTTCCTAGACATTGACATGAGTTGTCATTTGATTAACGGGATCACATCATTAGGAGAATGATGTGATTGACTTGACCCATTCCGTTAGCTTAGCACTCGATCGTTTAGTATGTTGCTATTGCTTTCTTCATGACTTATACATGTTCCTATGACTATGAGATTATGCAACTCCCATTTACCGGAGGAACACTTTGTGTGCTACCAAACATCACAACGTAACTGGGTGATTATAAAGGTGCTCTACAGGTGTCTCCGAAGGTACTTGTTGGGTTGGCGTATTTCGAGATTAGGATATGTCACTCTGATTGTCGGAGAGTTATCTCTGGGGCCTCTCGGTAATACACATCACTTAAGCCTTGCAAGCATTGCAACTAATGAGTTAGTTGTAGGATGATGTATTGCAGAACAAGTAAAGAGACTTGCCTGTAACGAGATTGAACTAGGTATTGAGATACCGACGATCAAATCTCGGGCAAGTAACATACCGATGACAAAGGGAACAACAGATGTTCTTATGCGGTCTGACCGATAAAGATCTTCGTAGAATATGTGGGAGCCAATATGAGCATCCAGGTTCTGCTATTGGTTATTGACCAGAGACGTGTCTCGGTCATGTCTACATAGTTCTCAAACCCGTAGGGTTCGCACACTTAATGTTTCGATGACAGTTATATTATGAGTTTATATGTTTTGATGTACCGAAGGTTGTTCGGAGTCCCGGATATGATCACGGACATGACGAGGAGTCTCGAAATTGTCGAGACATGAAGATCGATATATTGGAAGCCTATATTTGGATATCATAAGTGTTCCGGGTGAAATCGGGATTTTACCGGAGTACTGGAGGGGTTACCGGAACCCCCCGGGGGTTAATGGGCCATAGTGGGCCTTAGTGGAGAAGAGGAGAGGCGGCCAAGGCAAGGGCCATGCGCCCCTCCCCCCTAGTCCGAATAGGACAAGGAGAAGGGGGCGGCCCCCCTTCCTTCTTCTCCTCCACCTCTTTCCCCTCTTCTCCTAATCCAACAAGGAAAAGGGAGGGAGTCCTACTCCCAGTAGGAGTAGGACTCCTCCTGGCCGGCCGGACCTCCCCCCTTGCTCCTTTATATACAGGGGCAGGGGCACCATAGAGACACAACAATTGATCGTTTGATCTTTTAGCCGGGCGCGGTGCCCCCTCCACCATAGTCCACCTCGATAATACTGTAGCAGTGCTTAGGTGAAGCCCTGCGTCGGTAGAACATCATCATCGTCACCATGGCGTTGTGCTGACGAAACTCTCCCTCAACACTCGGCTGGATCGGAGTTCGAGGGACGTCATCAGGCTGAACGTGTGCTGAACTCGGAGGTGTCGTACATTCGGTACTTGACCGATCGGATCGTGAAGACGTACGACTACATCAACCGCATTGTGCTAATGCTTCATCTTTCGGTCTACGAGGGTACGTGGACAATACTCTCCCCTCTCGTTGCTATGCATCACCATGATCTTGGGTGTGCATAGGAAAGTTTTTGAAATTACTATGTTACCCAACAGTGGCATCCGAGCCTGGTTTTATGCGTAGATGTCATATGCACGAGTAGAACACAAGTGAGTTGTGCGCGATATAAGTCATACTGCTTACCAGCATGTCATACTTTGGTTCGGCAGTATTGTTGGATGAAGCTGCCCGGACCGACATTACGCGTACGCTTATGCGAGACTGGTTCTACCGACGTGCTTTGCACATAGGTGGCTGGCGGGTGTTAGTTTCTCCAACTTTAGTTGAACTGAGTGTCGCTACGCACGGTCCTTGCTGATAACCCGCAAGTATAGGGGATCACAATAGTTTTCGAGGGTAAAGTATTCAACCCAAATTTATTGATTCGATAGAAGGGGAGCCAAAGAATACTCTCAAGTATTAGCAGCTGAGTTGTCAATTCAACCACACCAGGAAACTTAATATCTGCAGCAAAGTATTTAGTAGCAAAGTAATATGATAGTAGTGGTAACGGTAGCAAAAGGTAACAGTAGTAAAAGTAATGTTTTTGGTATTTTGTAGTGATGATAGCAATAGCAACGGGAAAGTAAATAAGCGAAGAACAATATATGGAAAGCTCATAGGCAATGGACCAGTGATGGAGAATTATGCTGGATGCGGTTCATCATGTAACAGTCATAACCTAGGGTGACACAGAACTAGCTCCAGTTCATTGATGTAATGTAGGCATGTATTCCGAATATAGTCATACGTGCTTATGGAAAAGAACTTGCATGACATCTTTTGTCCTACCCTCCCGTGGCAGCGGGGTCCTTACGGAAACTAAAGGATATTAAGGCCTCCTTTTAATAGAGTACTGGAACAAAGCATTAATACATAGTGAATACATGAACTCCTCAAACTACAATCATCATCGGTAAGTATCCCGATTATTGTCACTTCGGGGTTAATGGATCATAACACATAATAGGTGACTATAGACTTGCAAGATAGGATCAAGAACCCTCATATATTGATGAAAACATAATAGGTTCATATCTGAAATCATGGCACTCGGGCCCTAGTGACAAGCATTAAGCATAGCAAAGTCATAGCAACATCAATCTCAGAACATAGTGGATACTAGGGATCAAACCGTAACAAAACTAACTCGATTACATGATAGATCCCATCCAACCCATCACCGTCCAACAAGCCTACGATGGAACTACTCACGCACGGCGGTGAGCATCATGAAATTGGTGATGGAGGATGATTGATGATGACGATGGCGACGGATTCCCCTCTCTGGAGCCCCGAACGGACTCTAGATCAGCCTCCTGAGAGGTTTTAGGGCTTGGCAGCGGCTCCGTATGTAAAACGTGATGAATTCTTATCTCTGATTTTTTCTCCCCGAAACACAATATATAGAGTTGGAGTTGGAGTCGGAGGAGCTCCAGGGGCCCACGAGGTAGGGGGCGCGCCCCCACCCTCGTGGACAGGTGGTGGGCCCCCTGGCCTTCATCTTTTGCAGGTATTTTTTATATTTTCCAAAAATTTACTCCGTTAAGTTTTAGGTCATTACGAGAACGTTTGTTTCTGCACATAAATAACACCATGGTAATTCTGCTGAAAACAACGCCAGTCCGGGTTAGTTCCATTCAAATCATGCAAGTTAGAGTCCAAAACAAGGGCAAAAGTGTTTGGAAAAGTAGATACGACTAAGACGTATCAACTCCCCCAAGCTTAAACATTTGCTTGTCCTCAAGCAATTCAGTTGACAAACTAAAAGTGATAAAGAAAAACTTTTACAAAGTCTGTTTGCTCTTGTTGTTGTAAATATGTAAAGCCAGCATTCAAGTTTTCAGCAAAGATTATAACTAACCACATTTGCAATAACGCTTAGGTCTCAAGTTTACTCATATCAATAGCATAATCAACTAGCGAGCAACAATAATAAATCTTGGATGACAACACTTTCTCAAAACAATCATAATATGATATAACAAGATGGTATCTCGCTAGCCCTTTCTGAGACCGCAAAACATAAATGCAGAGCACCTTTAAAGACCAAGGACTGACTAGACATTGTAATTCATGGTAAAAGAGATCCAGTCGAGTCATACTCAATGTAAACTAACAGTAATGAATGCAAATGACAGGGGTGCTCTCCAACTGGTGCTTTTTAATAAGAGGATGATGACTCAGCATAAAAGTAAATGGATAGGCCCTTCGTAGAGGGAAGCCGGGATTTGTAGAGGTACCAGATCTCGGTTTTGAAATAGAGGTGAATGATATTTTGAGCGGTATACTTTCATTGTCAACATAACAACCAAGAGATGGTGATATCTTCCATGCTACACACATTATAGGCGGTTCCCAAACAGAATGGTAAAGTTTATACTCCCCCTTCCACCAATAAGCATCAATCCATGGCTTGCTCGAAACAACGAGTGCCTCCAACTAAAAAGAGTCCCAGGGGGAGTTTTGTTTGCAATTATTTTGATTTAGTTTGCATAAAGCATGGGACTAGGCATCCCGGTGACCAGCCATTTATCTCGTGAGTGAGGAGCGGAGTCCACTCCTCTTGAGAATAACCCGCCTAACATGGAAGATACAGACAGCCCTAGTTGATACATGAGCTATTCAAGCATACAAAATAGGATATTTATTTAAAGGTTTAGAGTTTGGCACATACAAATTTACTTGGAACGGCAGGTAGATACCGTATATAGGTAGGTATAGTGGACTCATGTGGAATAACTTTGGGGTGTAAGGGATTGGATGCACAAGCAGTATTCCCGCTTAGTACAGGTGAAGGCTAGCAAAAGACTGGGAAGCAACCAGCTAGAGAGCGACAACAGTCATGAGCATGCATTAAAATTAATCAACACTGAATGCAAGCATGAGTAGGATATAATCCACCATGAACATAAATATCGTGAAGGCTATGTTGATTTTGTTTCAACTACATGTGTGAACATGTGCCAAGTCAAGTCACTTAAATCATTCAGAGGAGGATACCATCCTATCATACCACATCATAACCATTTCAATAGAATGTTGGCACGCAAGGTAAACCATTATAACTCATAGCTAATCAAGCATGGCACAACACTATGATCTCTAGTTGTCATTGCAAACATGTTTATTCATAATAGGCTGAATCAGGAACGATGAACTAATCATATTTACAAAAACAAAAGAGCTCGAGTTCATACCAGGTTTTCTCATCTCAGTCAGTCCATCATATATCGTCATAATTGCCTTTCACTTGCACGACCGAACGATGTCAATAATAATAATAGTGCACGTGCATTGGACTAAGCTGGAATCTGCAAGCATTCAATAAACAGGAGAAGACAAGGCAATATGGGCTCTTTTGTTAGATCAACAAGTATGCAAACAAGAGCCACTTCAACAATTTAATTATGGTCTTCTCCTATCGACCCCCAAAGGAAAGAAAAGAAATAAAACTATTTACACGGGAAAGCTCCCAGCAAGTAAAAGAAGAATAGGAAATATTTTTGGGTTTTCTTTTTAATTACTACAACAAGCATGGAAAATTAAACTAGCTAAAAGCTACAACTAATTATTTTTTGATTTTTCTTAAGGTTTATAAACACACAAGAAGAAAGCATAAAAAGGAAATAAACTAGCATGGATGATACAAATGAAAAAGTATGAGAACCGACATCTAGCAATGAGTGTGTGAACATAAATGTAATGTCGGTGAGAAATACGTACTCCCCCAAGCTTAGGCTTTTGGCCTAAGTTGGTCTATGGCCACGGCTGGCCTAGCGGGTACCCATAATAATAGTTGGGGTCGTACTGCAATGCAGCGGCTATCGCCTGCTGAGCTGCAGAGTGGCGACGAGCAGCCTCCGCTCTCCTCTCATACTCATCTGCCTCCTCTCTGGCAATAGTATATCTTCCTTTTGCCTGATGATCAAAGAAGGCAGGAGCAGGGAGAGTAATATGGACAGCAGCGTCTATCAAAGATTAGTCGATACAGGAGAGGTGATTCATTCCTCTCAACAAACTGGTGGTGAATCATAGCATTAAAGTCTAGGTAAGCAGGAGGCAATTCAATATCATCTTCACGTATGGCTATACCAAGAAAATTAGCTATGCGGGTTGCGTAAATTCCTCCAAAGAAATCTCCATTAAATCTATTAAGATGCAACCTACGTGCAACAATGGCTCCCAAATTATAAGATTTGTCTCCTAACACAGCACTCCTAAGAATACTGAGGTCAGGAACACACATATGACATGCTTCATCTTTACCATTTATGCATCTACCTATGAAGAGAGCAAAATAATGTATAAACGGGAAGTGAATGCTCCCTATGGTGGCTTGTGTTATATCTCTAGATTCTCCCACAGTTATGCTAGCAAGAAAATCTCTAAATTCAGATTTGTGAGGATCCCTTATACTACCCCATTGTGGAAGTTTGCAAGCAATGGTAAAATCCTCTAAGTCCGTAGTATAAGAATTTTCATAAAGATCAAACAGGACAGTTGGAGAATTACGTGAAGATGAAAATTCAAACCTCCTCACAAAGGTACTAGTGAGATTGTGATACTGGCTGCACTTCTCTCCCTCGAAGCTCACAAGATCGGTGTTACGCAGATATGCGTTGAATTCTTCCTTAATTCCTGCTCGATCCATAAAATTTTTAGAAGGCCACTCACAAGGACGCACTGGAGCGTCTCTTGGTGGCTCTTCATCAGCATCACGCATTGCAAGCCTAGGTCCTTGCTTCCTTGAGAAACCACCTTGGAACATTTTCCTAAGCATTTTTATTCCTCTGAAAACAGAACCAGCACAACTATCCAGGTAATCTCTGGAAGCATCGATTAGTCCATTATAAAAGATATCAAGTATTTCATTTTTCTTAAGAGGATGACCAGGCAAAGCATTAAGTAATTGGAGAAGCCTCCCCCAAGCTTGTGGGAGACTCTTCTTCAATTTGCAAAAAATTATATATATCCCTTAAAGCAGCTTGTTTCTTATGAGCAAGGAAATATTTAGCAGAGAAGTAATAAATCATATCCTGGGACTACGCACACAACTAGGATCAAGAGAATTAAACCATATCTTAGCATCACCCTTTAATGAGAACAGAAATATTTTAAGGATATAAAAGTAACGAGTTCTCTCATCTTTAGTAAAGAGGGTAGCTACATCATTTAATTTAGTAAGATGTGCCACAACAGCTTCAGATTCATAGCCATGAAAAGGATCAGATTCAACCAAAGTAATTATATCAGGATCAACAGAGAATTCATAGTCCTTATCGGTAACACAGATAGGTGAAGTAGAAAAAGCAGGGTCGCATATCATCCTAGCATTTAGAGAATGCTTATTCCATTTAGCTAATAACCTCTTAAGTTCGTGTCTATCCTTGCAAGCTAAAATAGCTAAAGAAGCTTCTTTATCAAAAACATAACCCTCAAGAATAACAGGCAAGTCTTCATCATCAATTTCATCAGTATTATTAGATTCAATATTTTCAATCTCTCTAGCCCTAGCAAGTTGTTCATCAAGAAATTCACCAAGTGGCACAGTAGTATCAAGCATAGAAGTAGTTTCATCATAAGTATCATGTATAGCAGAAGTGGCATCATCAATAACATGTGACATATCAGAATGAATAGCAGAAGTAGGTTTAGGTGTCGCAAGCTTACTCAAAACAGAAGGTGAATCAAGTGCAGAGCTAGATGGTAGTTCCTTACCTCCCCTCGTAGTTGAGGGATAAATCTTGGTTCTTGGATCTTTCAAGTTCTTCATAATGATAAGAGATATAAATCCCAAGTGACTCAAAGAATAGAGCTATGCTCCCCGGCAACGGCGCCAGAAAGTAGTCTTGATAACCCGCAAGTATAGAGGATCGCAACAGTTTTCGAGGGTAAAGTATTCAACCCAAATTTATTGATTCGACACAAGGGGAGCCAAAGAATACTCTCAAGTATTAGCAGCTGAGTTGTCAATTCAACCACACCTGGAAACTTAATATCTGCAGCAAAGTATTTAGTAGCAAAGTAATATGATGGTAGTGGTAACGGTAGCAAAAGGTAACAGTAGTAAAAGTAATGTTTTTGGTATTTTTGTAGTGATGATAGCAATAGCAACGGGAAAGTACATAAGCGAAGAACAATATATGGAAAGATCGTGCAATGGATTAGTGATGGAGAATTATGCCGGATGCAGTTCATCATGTAACAGTCATAACCTAGGGTGACACAGAAGTAGCTCCAGTTCATTGATGTAATGTAGGCATGTATTCCGAATATAGTCATACATGCTTATGGAAAAGAACTTGCATGGCATCTTTTGTCCTACCCTCCTGTGGCAGCAGGGTCCTTACGGAAACTAAGGGATATTAAGGCCTCCTTTTAATAGAGTACCGAAACAAAGCATTAACACACAGTGAATACATGAACTCCTCAAACTACGGTCATCACCGGTAAGTATCCCGATTATTGTCACTTCGGGGTTAACGGATCATAACACATAATAGGTGACTATAGACTTGCAAGATAGGATCAAGAACACTCATATATTGATGAAAACATAATAGGTTCAGATCTGAAATCATGGCACTCGGGCCCTAGTGACAAGCATTAAGCATAGCAAAGTCATAGCAACATCAATCTCAGAACATAGTGGATACTAGGGATCAAACCCTAACAAAACTAACTCGATTACATGATAGATCCCATCCAACCATCACCGTCTGGCAAGCCTACGATGGAATTACTCACGCACAGCGGTGAGCATCATGAAATTGGTGATGGAGGATGGTTGATGATGACGATGGCGACGGGTTCCCCTCTCCGGAGCCCCGAACGGACTCCCGATCAGCCCTCCCGAGAGGTTTTAGGGCTTGGTGGTGGCTCCGTATCATAAAACGTGATGAATTCTTCTCTCTGATTTTTTCTCTCCCCAAAACACAATATATAGAGTTGGAGTGGGAGTCGGAGGAGCTCCAGGGGGCCCACGAGGTAGGGGGCGCGCCCTAGGGGGGCAGGCGCGCCCCCCACCCTCGTGTACAGGTGGTGGGCCCCTGGCCTTCATCTTTTGTAGGTATTTTTTATATTTTCCAAAAAGTTGCTCCGTGAAGTTTCAGGTCATTCCGAGAACGTTTGTTTCTGCACATAAATAACACCATGGTAATTTTGCTGAAAACAGTGTTAGTCCGGGTTAGTTCCATTCAAATCATGCAAGTTAGAGTCCAAAACAAGGGCAAAAGTGTTTGGAAAAGTAGATACGACGGAGACGTATCACTTGCGAAGGTTAAAACAGCACCAACTTGACAAACTACCGTTGTGGTTTTGATGCGTAGGTAAGAACGGTTCTTGCTAAGCCCAGTAGCAGCCACGTAAAACTTGCAACAACAAAGTAGAGGACGTCTAACTTGTTTTTGCAAGGCATGTTTTGATGTGATATGGTCAAGACATGATTCTAAATTTTATTGTATGAGATGATCATGTTTCGTAATCAAGTTATCGGCAACTGGCAGGAACCATATGGTTGTCACTTTAGTGTATGCAATGCAATCGCCCTGTAATGCTTTACTTTATCACTAAGCGGTAGCGATAGTCGTAGAAGCATAAGATTGGTGAGACAACAACGATTCTACGATGGAGATCAAGGTGTCGCGCCGGTGACGATGGTGATCGTGACGGTGCTTCAGAGATGGAGATCACAAGCACAAGATGATGATGGCCATATCATATCACTTATATTGATCGCATGTGATGTTTATCTTTTATGCATCTTATCTTGCTTTGATTGACGGTAGCATTATAAGATGATCTCTCACTAAATTTCAACATAAAAGTGTTCTCCCTGAGTATGCACCGTTGCCAAAGTTCGTCGTGCCCAGACACCATGTGATGATTGGGTGTGATAAGCTCTACGTCCATCTACAACGGGTGCAAGCCAGCTTTGCACACGCAGAATACTCAGGTTAAACTTGACGAGCCTAGCATATGCAGATATGGCCTCGGAACACTGGGACCGAAAGGTCGAGCGTGAATCATATAGTAGATATGATCAACATAGTGATGTTCACCATTGAAAACTACTCCATTTCACGTGATGATCGGTTATGGTTTAGTTGATTTGGATCACGTGATCACTTAGAGGATTAGAGGGATGTCTATCTAAGTGGGAGTTCTTAAGTAATATGATTAATTGAACTTAAATTTATCATGAACTTAGTACCTAATAGTATCTTGCTTGTCTATGTTGATTGTAGATAGATGGCTTGTGCTGTTGTTCCGTTGAATTTTAATGCGTTCCTTGAGAAAACAAAGTTGAAAGATGATGGTAGCAATTACATGGACTGGGTCCGTAACTTGAGGATTATCCTCATTGCTGCACAGAAAAGTTACGTCCTGGAAGCACCGCTAGGTGTACCACCTGCGCCAGCAACTGCGGACATTGTGAATGCCTGGCAGTCACGTGTTGATGACTACTCGATAGGTCAGTGTGCCATGCTTTACGGCTTAGAACCGGGACTTCAACGATGTTTTGAACGTCATGGAGCATATGAGATGTTCCAAGAATTGAAGTTAATATTTCAAAAGAATGCCAAGGGAAAAGTAGGTGGTGGTGAGGCAAATGGTAAAACCAAGGTTGGGCCTTGCTGGAGGAGTTTTATTCAAAGCGAACTGTCAAGGGGTTCCCATAACACCCAACCGCATAAGGAACGCAAAATCAAGGAACATAACACCGGTACAACGGAAACTAGGGCGGCAAGAGTGGAACAAAACACCAGGCATAAGGCCGAGCCTTCCACCCTTTACCAAGTATATAGATGCATTAATTAAATAAGAGATATTGTGATATCCCAGCATATCCATGTTCCAACATGGAAAAAACTTTAGCTTCACCTGCAACTAGCAACACTATAAGAGGGGCTGAGCAAAAGCGGTAACATAGCCAAACAACGGTTTGCTAGGACAGGTGGGTTAGAGGCTTGACATGGCAATATGGGAGGCATGATATAACAAGCGGTAGGTAGCGCGACATAGCGATAGAGCGAACAACTAGCAAGCAAAGATAGAAGTGATTTCGAGGGTATGGTCATCTTGCCTAAAATACCGCAAGGAAGAAGAACGAGTCCATGAAGAAGACAAACGGACGTAGTCGAACGGATCCTCACCACTCCGGAACAAAACCGAAGCTAACACGAGAAGCAACCCGAAAAGAAGCAAACAACATAGTAAACAACCAACACATAATCATGGCATGATGCGCAAACAAGTATGATGCATGTCCGGTTAAATGAAACATGGCATGGCAAAGTGCACAAACAATACTACAAATTAAGTGGAGCTCAATATGCAACGAGTTGCATATTGACGGAAAACCACAAAAATTATTTAGTTCTCTCCCTTTTAAGTACTCAACAAAATTAAATGTTGGTTAGCATGGCAAGAGGTGAAGCATAATGAAAACTACCTATCTAGGCAAGTTTAGATGAGGCCGGAACAACAGACAACAAGTCTGGAAACTCCTCATGTGCATATTTTTAGGTTTGGTACTGTTCTGCCCTAAAGCATATTTTAGATTGGTTAAACATGCAATAGTAAAGCCACCATGTTAAACTAGGCATTTTTCTACCCCATTTACATATAAAGTTTATTAAATTTGGAGCTACGGTTATTAAGTTATGAATTAAAGCATTTTAACACATTATTAGAGCAAATTTAATCAAACCGCATTTTTTTAAATATTTTAAACATGGATGAAAGTTGGATATTATGAATCTAGATGCAATTCTAAGCATTTTTCATATTTGAAGTTTTTACAAATGATGCATGGTTATATAGTTATTAAATGCATGGACTTGAAGGGCTTTTCTACAAAACAGCGGTCTCTGGATAATTAGGAAAATCGTAGATCACGAAAAAAACATAGGCGGGCTGAAACTGGGCGCTCACATTGGGCCAGGGCCAGTCGGCGAAGGAGCTGGCCTACGGCTGAGGCGCGGTGCAGGTAGGCCGCGGAGGAGGCTGGGCCCTCCTGGCGCTGGCTGGGCCTGCGGTCAACGCGATGCGTCGAGCGCTCGCGTCCTGAAATTGACGAAGCAGAGGATGCAGGGGGCGATGGCAGTGCTCGCTCGAACCGGACGAAGTAGAGGCGGCTGGCTGTGGGAAAGGCCGACAGCATGGGACTCCCGGCGGCAGCGGGGAACAACGGGATGGGCGCGAGGAGGCGCCTGGGTCCATATCCTGCTAGGGGAGTTGCGGATCGGATCTCCGAGCAGGGGAACATGCTACAAGGCCATGGTTGCATCTGTTGCCTAAAGAAAAAGACAGAGAAAGAATTCAGAGGGGAAACACGGACGGGAAGAAGGGAGAGACGACAGGGAGATGGCAGGGACGCGACAGCCTAAGGCGAACCTACGGTCGCCGGCGGGAGTAGGCAGCGCTGGGAACGGTGGGGAGGCCTGCAGGTAGTGGTCATTGAGCTCGGTAGGGGCGGTGCCCATGGCCTCCTGGTGTTCATGTGGAAAGAGAGAAAAGAGGGAGATCTAAGACCGGAGGGAGAAAAGAGATGAACAGGGAAGGAGGGTTGAGAGGGGACACGGGGTTCCGCTGGTAGCCGGCGACGGCTTGCTCCAGTGGCCTCGGTCATGGCCACGTCGGCCGGTGGGGTTGAGGAGAAGCTCGGGACGTCTCCTCTCCTTCTGGAGCGAGAGTGTACGGGGCCCCAGGAGCGCGAGGCCCTTGCTCGGGAGGAGCCAGAGGCGCGGCGGATGAGCACTGCTCATGAGGTGGATCAACGGACAGATCGGGAGAGAAGCGGGCTGCAGGTTGATTGGGTGGCGCTGAAAACAAGGGGAAGATGGCGGTAGTGGTTTGGGCAGGTGGGATCCCGAGAGATTTTGAGTGGGTGGCGGCGGCTGATCCGAGGAGGGGGAAGGCTGTAGGTGGCGGCGACTGGAGGGGACAAACCTCCTAGAATTTAGGGTTTGGTCTATAAATAGACAAGGAGGTCTATATATAGCAAAACAAATCATTTCAGGGCGGTTAGATCCCTCCGATCGTAATCGAACGGTCCGAAAAAAATAGGTTAGGGGACTCCAAGGAGAAAATGATGATACTTTATAGATGTTTGGGGATGATCCGGACCCAACGGTGACGACTGTCCGGGTTGGGTCCGGGGGGGTATCGGACACGGGCGAGGGGTCGAAGCACTGTGCAAAGAGGGGTTAGGCGAAGGAGGTCAAGTGAGTGGTTGGACTGAGAAGAGAGAGGAGGAATGCAACCCGGCAATCGTTTCCGGAAACCGAAAACATCCGACGTTTGACCGACTATATTGCCGCTATAGTTATCCGTTGGGGCATCAAATGAACTCCGAATGCGATGAAACTTGGCAGGTGACCTACTGACAAGATGACAACACTGCATGCCAACTTTCAACCCATTCCGAGAACATTTTCTGACCACTTATAAAATACTATTTCGGAGGTGCCGCGGGCGCGTGCAAGTGTGTCTGGGCTCAGAACGGACAACAGAAAGAACTTGGAGACCATGACGGATGCAAGTTTTCAAAACATGATGATGCAACGCACATGATGACACGACAAGATGCAACACGCAAGCGAATGACATGGCAAAGACAGCAAAAAAACTGGAAGACACCTGGCGCGTCAGTCTTTGGGCGTTACAGACCTCTACTACCATGGGGTCCTCTTCATCCAAAACCCACCGGGAACTGTTCATCCAACCCCCAACAACGCTCACTATTCATCAAGAGGTAGCAGGTTCGATCGGCTTTAGTTAGCAGTAGTAGCGAAGGAACCGCTCGATCGGGTTCACTTAACAGCCAGGGATCGATCGACCGATCGGGTTCAGTAACACGTAGCCTGTAGTGCAATCGCTCGGGTTCAGTAGGCGAACACCTCGCTCGGGTTTAGTTAGAGCCCAACACCTCGCACCCACGCGCGTACGTGTACGAGAGAAACACGCAATCCCTCTATGCATCGCTTGGCCCTGACCACCCACCGTAACTGGGAACTCACAGATATTTTCCTCGCCCTCGCTCCTACCACGGTTTTTTCGTCATGCACGGCCCAAAGAATGTCATGCAGCTGCATCTCTGGCCCGCCCAGGATGAAAAGCCCATTTTCTGTCATGATTTTTTGTCATGGAAGTAGGAGGCCGTCACATCTATGATGATACTGGGTTTTGTCACAATATTCGTCATAGAAGTGTCATAAGCATGACAGGAAAAAAAATCGTTCGGCCCAAAATGTCAAGGATGTCTTTTTTTTGTACTGTAGGTTCATATTCATCGCCAGATTGTGTTTCAGCATTAGAAATAGAAACATCATTTGGATTCTCAGGTGTGGCCATAACAGGTTCACTAGAAGCATGCAAAGTCCTACCATTTTTCTTTTTCCTTTTAGAAGGAGTAGGTGCATCAGTATTAAGTCTCTAAGAATCTTGCTTAATTCTATTAGGATGGCCCTCGGGATACAAAGGTCTCTGAGTCATTTTACCACCTCTAGTCATAACCCTAAGAGCATGATCATTGTTCTTACTATTCAACTCATTCAACAAAACATTTTGTGCCTTAATAACTTGCTCTACTTGAGTTTTCACCATGGAAGCATGCTTACTAATAATCTTGAGATCATTAACAGTTCTACACATATAATCACCCAAGCAGTCAAGCATATAAGCATTACGTTTCAATTGTCTACTAACATATGCATTGAAGTTTTCTTGTTTAACAATAAAATTATAAAATTCATCCAAGCATTAACTAGCAGACTTATTATGTGGAATATCACCCTCGTCAAATCTATAGAGAGAATTTACCTCTACTACCTGTGTCAGGTTATCAAGACCATGCATTTCTTCTATAGGTGGTAAATTCTTAATATCTTTAGCTTTAATACCCTTTTCTTTCATAGATTTCTTTGCCTCTTGCATATCTTCATGACTTAGAAATAGAATACCTCTCTTCTTCAGTGTTGTCTTAGGAGGTGGTTCAGGAAAATTCCAATCATTATCATTACTCAATATATTATTCAATAGCACTTCAGCTTGCTCAACAATTCGTTCCCTGAAAACACAACCAACACAACTATCTAGGTGGTCCCTAGAAGCATCGGTTAGTCCATCATAAAAGATATCAAGTATATCATTTTTCTTGAGAGGATGATCAGGCAAAGCATTAAGTAATTGGAGAAGCCTCCCCCAAGCTTGTGGGAGACTCTCTTCTTTAATTTGCACAAAATTAAATATTTCATGTAAAGCAACTTGTTTCTTATGAGCGGGAAATATTTTTCAGAGAAGCGGTAAATCATATCCTGGGGACTAGGCACACAAATAGAGCAAGAGAATTAAACCATAACTTAGCATCACCCTTTAATGAGAAAGGAAATAACTTAAGAATATAGTAATAGCGAATTTTTTCTTCATGAGCAAATAGGGTGGCTATATCATTCAATTTAGTAAGATGTGTCACAATAGTTTTAGATTCATAACCATGAAAAGGATCAGATTCAACCAAAGTAATTAACCCAGGATCGACAAAGAATTCATAATCCTTATCAGTAACAAAGATAGGTGAAGTAGCAAACTTAGGATCATATTGCATTCTACCATTCAAAGATTTTTATTTTCACTTGCATAATAATTTCTTAAGATCATATCTATCCTTGCAAGCAAGAAAGTCCCTAGATACCTCTCCATCCATAACATAACCCTCAGGCATAACAGGAAATTCATATCTAGGAGAGCTAGGTCTAATAGGTGTTTCAAAGTGTTCAGTTCCAATAATTTCATCAGTTTCTGAAATATCATCATCTTTAGCATACTCAATAGTTCTAGCACTAGCAAGTTGTTCATCAAGCAATTCACCCAGTGGCATAGTTTTATCAAGCAAAGTAG